>NC_134841.1:18023891-18328578 GCF_965363235.1 Mytilus galloprovincialis
TTAGATATTTGGTATATGATATCGAACAGTTAATGCGCTTCTGAAACTGACACCGCGTAACAAAAACCTTTACCTTGTAAGAGTTATCTCCCCAAACACTGTTTTTCTTGTGGCCACTACTACTTCGCAACCGTATAAGAAACCGACAAATTTATTTTTCCAAATTGCTCGTTATATCCTTAGGATGTTCTGTTTCATTTCAACGGAAGCTCTCCGGAGACTCCATATGAGAGTTATCCCCCTTTTATATATGATATCAGTGATATGCATTTCTAACTGGTCAACTATAAGTGATAGAGACCTAGGGTCTTTTGATTTAAGATCCTTGGTCCATAAAAATGAAAATTAGGTCAAGGTCAAAGGTCAAGGTCAAATTCTTAATTTTGATTTTGGCTTATTTTCACCTTTTTTCATTAACCTTATAAGATATCGACAATTTTTTTTTACTAAATTGTTAGTTGCGACATGTCGTTACTTATAAATTTTGGTTGCGAGGGTGCGTAAACAATAAAAGGGAGTTTTCGCCCCTCTTATATTAAGAATTATGCGTAAAGTGATTTTACTCATGAACCATACATATTAAGGAACTAGTGTCTTTTTATTTGAGATGTTTAGTCTATGACCTTGAAATTGAGGTCAAGGTCATAGGTTAATTGGACGTTCTAGATTTTGACCTTTGCTTAAAATTCATATTTATACATCATTAAGCCATAGGAACTGACATTTTCAACTGAATTTTAACATTTTCATATATAAATAGATCCTTATTGGTTGAAAGACCTTCAATTGTTCTTTGAACAATTGGTTTTTAATTAGGTCTTTCAACCTTTCAGTTGAAAGACCTATAGGGTTTGTTCTGATTATTAGGTCTTTCAACTTTTCAGTTGAAAGACCTATAGGGTTTGTTCTGATTATTATTAGGTCTTTCAACCTTTCAGTTGAAAGACCTATTGTATTCGTTCTGATTATTATTAGGTCTTTCAACCTTTCTGTTGAAAGACCTATTGTATTCGTTCTGATTATTATTATTATTATTATTATTTTTATTTTTTTTCTTCCGCCAACTTTTTTTTCCTTCGCTGTTTTTTTGTTTCACAAGATGTCACTTAGATATATGGTATATGATATCAAACAGTTAATGCGCTTCTGAAACTGACACCGCGTAACAAAAACCTTTACCTTGTAAGAGTTATCTCCCCGAACACTGTTTTTCTTGTGGCCACTTAGGCTTCGCAACCGTAAAAGAAAGCGACAAATTTATTTTTCCAAATTGCTCGTTATATCCTCAGGATGATCTGTTTTATTTTGACCGAAGCTATCTGGAGACTCCATATGAGAGTTATCCCCCCTTTTATATATGATATAAGTGATTTGCATTTCTAACTGGTAAACCATTAGTGATAGAGACCTAGGGTCTTTAGATTTAAGATCCTTGGTCCAAAAAAATGAAAATTATGTCAAGGTTAAAGGTCAAGGTCAAATTCTAAATTTTGATTTTGGCTTATTTTCACTTATTCTCATTAACTTGATAAGATTTCGACAAATTCTTTTTACTAAATTGTTAGTTGCGACATGTCGTAACTTAAAATTTTTGATTGGAAGGGTGCGTAGACAATAGACGGGAGTTTTTGCCCCTCTTATATTTAAAATTATGCGTGAAGTGATATTACTCATGAACCATACATACTAGTGACCTAGGGTCTTTTGATTTGGGATCCTTGGTTTATGACCTTGAAATTGGGGTCAAGGTCATAGCTTAATTGGACGTTCTAGATTTTGACCTTTGCTCGAAATTCATATTTTCATATCATAAAGCCATAGCAACTGACATTTTCAACTGAATCTTAATATTTTCATATCAAAATAGATCCTTATTGGTTGAAAGACCTTCAATTGTTCTCTGAACAATTGGTTTTTAATTATTATTATTATTATTATTTTTATTTTTTTTCTTCCGCCAACTTTTTTTTCCTTCGCTGTTTTTTTGTTTCACAAGATGTCGCTTAGATATAAGGTATATGATATCGAACAGTTAATACGCTTCTGAAACTGACACCGCGTAACAAAAAACTTTACCTTGTAAGAGTTATCTCCCCTAACACTGTTTTTCTTGTGTCCTCTAAGGCTTCGCAACCGTATAAGAAACCGACAAATTTATTTTTCCAAATTGCTCGTTATATCCTTAGGATGTTCTGTTTCATTTTGACCAAAGCTATCCAGAGACTCCATATGAGAGTTATCCCCCCTTATATATAAGATATAAGTGATATGCATTTCTAGCTGGTAACCCATAAGTGATAGAGACCTAGGGTCTTTTGATTTAAGATCCTTGGTCCAAAAAAATGAAAATAAGGTCAAGGTCAAAGGTCAAGGTCAAATTCTAAATTTTGATTTTGGCTTCTTTTCACCTTTTTTCATTAACCTTATAAGATATCGACAATTTTTTTTTACTAAATTGTTAGTTGCGACATGTCGTAACTTACAAATTTTGGTTGCGAGGGTGTGTAAACAATAAAAGGGAGTTTTCGCCCCTCTTATATTAAGAATTATGCGTAAAGTGATTTTACTCATGAACCATACATATTAAGGAACTAGTGTCTTTTTATTTGAGATGTTTAGTCTATGACCTTGAAATTGAGGTCAAGGTCATAGGTTAATTGGACGTTCTAGATTTTGACCTTTGCTTAAAATTCATATTTATACATCATTAAGCCATAGGAACTGACATTTTCAACTGAATTTTAATATTTTCATATCTAAATAGATCCTTATTGGTTGAAAGACCTTCAATTGTTCTTTGAACAATTGGTTTTTAATTATTATTATTATTTTTTTTTTTTTTCTTCCGCCAACTTTTTTTTCCTTCGCTGTTTTTTTGTTTCACAAGATGTCGCTTAGATATTAGGTATATTATATCGAACAGTTAATGCGCTTCTGAAACTGACACCGCGTAACAAAAACCTTTACTTTGTAAGAGTTATCTCCCCGAACACTGTTTTTCTTGTGGCCACTAAGGCTTCGCAACCGTATAAGAAACCGACAAATTTATTTTTCCAAATTACTCGTTATATCCTCAGGATGTTCTGTTTCATTTTGACCGAAGCTATCCGGAGACTCCATATGACAGTTATCCCCCCTTTTATATATGATATAAATGATATGCATTTCTAACTGGTAAACCATAAGTGATAGAGACCTAGGGTCTTTTGATTTTAGATCCTTGGTCCAAAAAAATGAAAATTAGGTCAAGGTCAAAGGTCAAGGTCAAATTTTAAATTTTGATTTTTGCTTATTTTCACTTATTTTCAATTACTTAATAAGATTTCGACAAATTATTTTTACTAAATTGTTAGTTGCGACATGTCGTTACTTATAAATTTTGGTTACAAGGGTGCGTAGACAATAAATGGGAGTTTTCGCCCCTCTTATATTTAGAATTATGCGTAAAGTGATATTACTCATGAACCATACATAATACAGACCTAGGGTCTTTTGATTTGGGATCCTATGTTTATGACCTTGAAATTGAGGTCAAGGTCATAGGTAAATTGGACGTTCTAGATTTTGACCTTTGGTCGAAATTCATTTTTATACATCATAAAGCCATAGGAACTGACATTTTCAACTGAATCTTTATATTTTCATATCAAAATACATCCTTATTGGTTGAAAGACCTTCAATTGTTCTTTGAACAATTGGTTTTTAATTATTATTATTTTTATTTTTTTTCTTCCGCCAACTTTTTTTTCCTTTGCTGTTTTTTTGTTTCACAAGATATCGCTTAGATATAAGGTAAATGATATCGAACAGTTAATACGCTTCTGAAACTGACACCGCGTAACAAAAAACTGTACCTTGTAAGAGTTATCTCCCCGAACACTGTTTTTCTTGTGGCCACTACTCCTTCGCAACCGTATAAGAAACCGACAAATTTATTTTTCCAAATTGCTCGTTATATCCTTAGGATGTTCTGTTTCATTTCTACCGAAGCTATCCAGAGACTCCATATGAGAGTTATCCCCCCTTTTATATATGATATCAGTGATATGCATTTCTAACTGGTAAACTGTAAGTGATAGAGACCTAGGGTCTTTTGATTTAAGATCCTTGGTCCAAAAAAATGAAAATTAGGTCAAGGTCAAAGGTCAAGGTCAAATTCTAAATTTTGATTTTGGCTTATTTTCACCTTTTTTCATTAACCTTATAAGATATCGACAATTTTTGTTTACTAAATTGTTAGTTGCGACATGTTGTAACTTATAAATTTTGGTTGCAAGGGTGCGTAAACAATAAAAGGGAGTTTTCGCCCCTCTTATATTAAGAATTATGCGCACAGTGATTTTACTCATGAACCATACATATTAAGGAACTAGTGTCTTTTTATTTGAGATGTTTAGTCTATGACCTTGAAATTGAGGTCAAGGTCATAGGTTAATTGGACGTTCTAGATTTTGACCTTTGCTTAAAATTCATATTTATACATCATTAAGCCATAGGAACTGACATTTTCAACTGAATTTTAATATTTTCATATCTAAATAGATCCTTATTGGTTGAAAGACCTTCAATTGTTCTTTGAACAATTGGTTTTTAATTATTATTATTTTTTTTTTTTTTTTTCTTCCGCCAACTTTTTTTTCCTTCGCTGTTTTTTTGTTTCACAAGATATCGCTTAGATATAAGGTAAATGATATCGAACAGTTAATACGCTTCTGAAACTGACACCGCGTAACAAAAAACTGTACCTTGTAAGAGTTATCTCCCCGAACACTGTTTTTCTTGTGGCCACTACTCCTTCGCAACCGTATAAGAAACCGACAAATTTATTTTTCCAAATTGCTCGTTATATCCTTAGGATGTTCTGTTTCATTTCAATCGAAGCTATCCGGAGACTCCATATGAGAGTTATCCCCCCTTTTATATATGATATCAGTGATATGCATTTCTAACTGGTAAACTATAAGTGATAGAGACCTAGGGTCTTTTGATTTAAGATCCTTGGTCCAAAAAAAAATAAAATTAGGTCAAGGTCAAAGGTCAAGGTCAAATTCTAAATTTTGATTTTGGCTTATTTTCACCTTTTTTCATTAACCTTATAAGATATCGACAATTTTTTTTTACTTAATTGTTAGTTGTGACATGCCGTAACTTATAAATTTTGGTTGCAAAGGTGCGTAAACAATAAAAGGGAGTTTTCGCCCCTCTTATATTAAGAATTATGCGTAAAGTGATTTTACTCATGAACCATACATATTAAGGAACTAGTGTCTTTTTATTTGAGATGTTTAGTCTATGACCTTGAAATTGAGGTCAAGGTCAAAGGTTAATTGGACGTTCTAGATTTTGACCTTTGCTCTAAATTCAGATTTATACATCATAAAGCCATAGGAACGGACATTTTCAACTGAATTTTAATATTTTCATATCAAAATAGATCTTTATTAGTTGAAAGACCTTCAATTGTTCTTTGAACAATTGGTTTTTAATTATTATTATTATTTTTTTTTTTTTTTCTTCCGCCAACTTTTTTTTCCTTCGCTGTTTTTTTGTTTCACAAGATGTCGCTTAGATATTTGGTATATTATATCGAACAGTTAATGCGCTTCTGAAACTGACACCGCTTAACAAAAACCTTTACCTTGTAAGAGTTATCTTCCCGAACACTGTTTTATTTGTGGCCACTAAGGCTTCGCAACACTATAAGAAACCGACAAATTTATTTTTCCAAATTGCTGGTTATATCCTTAGGATGTTCTGTTTCATTTCAACCGAAGCTATCCGGAGACTCCATATGAGAGTAATCCCCCCTTTTATATATGATATCAGTGATATGCATTTCTAACTGGTAAACTATAAGTGATAGAGACCTAGGGTCTTTTGATTTAAGATCCTTGGTCCAAAAAAATGAAAATTAGGTCAAGGTCAAAGGTCAAGGTCAAATTCTAAATTTTGATTTTGGCTTATTTTCACCTTTTTTCATTAACCTTATAAGATATCGACATTTTTTTTTACTTAATTGTTAGTTGCGACATGTCGTAACTTATAAATTTTGGTTGCAAGGGTGCGTAAACAAAAAAAGGGAGTTTTTGCCCCTCTTATATTAAGAATTATGCGTAAAGTGATTTTACTCATGAACCATACATATTAAGGAACTAGTGTCTTTTTATTTGAGATGTTTAGTCTATGACCTTGAAATTGAGGTCAAGGTCATAGGTTAATTGGACGTTCTAGATTTTGACCTTTGCTTAAAATTCATAGTTATACATCATTAAGCCATAGGAACTGACATTTTCAACTGAATTTTAATATTTTCATATCTAAATAGATCCTTATTGGTTGAAAGACCTTCAATTGTTCTTTGAACAATTGGTTTTTAATTATTATTATTATTATTTTTTTATTTTTTTTTCTTCCGCCAACTTTTTTTTCCTTCGCTGTTTTTTTGTTTCACAAGATGTCGCTTAGATATTTGGTATATGATATCGAACAGTTAATGCGCTTCTGAAACTGACACCGCGTAACAAAAACCTTTACCTTGTAAGAGTTATCTCCCCAAACACTGTTTTTCTTGTGGCCACTACTACTTCGCAACCGTATAAGAAACCGACAAATTTATTTTTCCAAATTGCTCGTTATATCCTTAGGATGTTCTGTTTCATTTCAATGGAAGCTATCCGGAGACTCCATATGAGAGTTATCCCCCCTTTTATATATGATATCAGTGATATGCATTTCTAACTGGTAAACTATAAGTAATAGAGACCTAGGGTCTTTTGATTTAAGATCCTTGGTCCAAAAAAATGAAAATTAGGTCAAGGTCAAAGGTCAAGGTCAAATTCTTTATTTTGATTTTGGCTTATTTTCACCTTTTTTCATTAACCTTATAAGATATCGACAATTTCTTTTTACTAAATTGTTAGTTGTGACATGTCGTAACTTATAAATTTTGGTTGCGAGGGTGCGTAAACAATAAAAGGGAGTTTTCGCCCCTCTTATATTAAGAATTATGCGTAAAGTGATTTTACTCATGAACCATACATATTAAGGAACTAGTGTCTTTTTATTTGAGATGTTTAGTCTATGACCTTGAAATTGAGGTCAAGGTCATAGGTTAATTGGACGTTCTAGATTTTGACCTTTGCTTAAAATTCATATTTATACATCATTAAGCCATAGGAACTGACATTTTCAACTGAATTTTAATATTTTCATATCTAAATAGATCCTTATTGGTTGAAAGACCTTCAATTGTTCTTTGAACAATTGGTTTTTAATTAGGTCTTTCCACTTTTCCGTGGAAAGACCTATTGGTTTTCTTCTGATTATTATTATTATTTTTTTTCTTCCGCCAACTTTTTGTTCCTTCGCAATTTTTTTGTTTCGCAAGATGTCGCTTAGACATATGGTATATGATATCGAACAGTTATTACGCTTTTGTAACTGACACCGCGTAACCAAAATCTTTCCCATATAAGAGTTATCTCCCCGAACACTGTTTTTCTTGTTATCGCGTAATCTTCACAACCGTACAAGAAACCGACAAATTTATTTTTGCAAATTGCTCATTATATCCTCAGGATGTGCTGTTTTATTTTGACCGAAGCTATCCGGAGACTCCATATGAGCGTTATCCCCCCTTTTGTATATGATATAAGTGATATGCATTTCTAACTGGTAAACCATAAGTGATAGAGACCTAGGGTCTTTTGATTTAAGATCCTTGGTCCAAAAAAATGAAAATTAGGTCAAGGTCAAAGGTCAAGGTCAAATTCTAAATTTTGATTTTGGCTTATTTTCACCCATTTTCATTAACCTTATAAGATATCGACAAATTATTTTTACTAAATTGTTAGTTGCGACATGTCGTAACTTAATAATTTTGGTTGAAAGGTTGCGTAGACAATAAATGGGAGTTTTAGCCCCTATCATATCTAAAATTATGCGTAAAGTGATATAACTTATTAACCATACATATTAGAGACCTAGAGTCTTTTGATTTGAGACCCTCAGTTTATGACCTTGAAATTGAGGTCAAAGTCATAGGCTTATTTGACGTTCTAGATTTTGACCTTTGCTTTAAATTCATATTTATACATCATAAAGCCATAGGAACTGATATTTTCAACTGAACTTTAATATTTTCATATACAAATAGATCCTTACTTGTGGAAAGACCTTCAATTGTTCTCTGAACAATTGGTTTTTAATTATTATTAGGTCTTTCCACCTTTCAGTGGAAAGACCTATTGAATTTGTTCTGATTATTATTATTTTTTTTTTTTTTTTTCTTCCGCCTAAATTTTTTTCTTGCGTAGTATTGATGTTTCAAAAGATGTCGCTTAGATATTTGGAATATGATGTCGTATAGTTTATACGCTTTAAAAATTTACAACTGCGTACCAAAATACTTTACGTTGTAAGAGTTATCTCCCCAAACACTGTTTTTCTTGTGGCCACTACTCCTTCGCAACCGTAAAAGATTACGACAAATTTATTTTACCAAATTGCTCGTTACTTCTTCAGGATTAGGATATTCATTTGGACTGAAGTTATCCGGAGACTCCATATGAGAGTTATTTCCCCTTATGCATTTGATATAAGTGATATGCGTTTCTAACTGGTAAACCATCAGTGATATAGGACTAGGGTCTTTGGATTTAAGTTCCTTGGTCTAAAAAAATGAAAATAAGGTCAAGGTCAAAGGTCAAGGTCATTTTCAAAATTTTGATTTTGGCTTATTTTCACTTATTTTCAACAACCGTGAAAGATATTGACAAAATATTTTTACTAAATTGTGAGTTGTGACATGTTGTAACTTATAAATTTTGGTTGGAAGGGTGCGTAAACAATAAATGAGAGTTTTCGCCCATCTTATATTTAGAATCATGCCTAAAGTGATATAACTCATTTACCATACATATTACAGACCTAGGGTCTTTTTATTTGAGGTTCTTGGTTGGTGACCTTGAAATTGTGGTCAAGGTCAAAGGTTAATAGGACGTTCTGAATTTGACCTTTGCTTTAGATTCATTATAAAGTCATAGGAACTGACATTTTAGATTGATTTTTAATATTTTGATAATAAAATAGATCTTTACTTGTGGAAAGACCTTCAATTGTTCTGTGAACAATTGGTTTTTAATTATTATTATTAGGTCTTTCCACTTTTCCGTGGAAAGACCTATAGGTTTTGTTCTGATTATTATTATTATTATTATTATTTTTTTTTTTTTTTTTCTTCCGCCTAATTTTTTTTCTTGCGTAGTATTGTTGTTTAATAAGTTGTCGCTTAGATATTTCGAATATGATGTCGTATAGTTTATACGCTTTAAAAATTGACAACTGCGTAACAAAATACTTTATGTTGTAAGAGTTATCTCCCCAAACACTGTTTTTCTTGTGGCCACTACTCCTTCGCAACCGAAAAAAATTACGACAAATTTATTTTACCAAATTGCTCGTTACTTCTTCAGGATTAGGATATTCATTTGAACCGAAGCTATCCGGAGACTCCATATGAGAGTTATTTCCCCTTATGCATTTGATATAAGTAATATGCAATTCTAACTGGTAAACCATCAGTGATATAGGCCTAGGGTCTTTGGATTTAAGTTCCTTGGTCCAAAAAAATGAAAATAAGGTCAAGGTCAAAGGTCAAGGTCATATTCTAAATTTTGATTTTGGCTTATTTTCTCTTATTTTCAACAACCGTGCAAGATATTGACAAATTATTTTTACTAAATTGTGAGTTGCGACATGTTGTAACTTATACATTTTGGTTGGAAGGGTGCGTAAACAATAAATGATAGTTTTCCACCATCTTATATTTGAAATCATGCCTAAAGTGATATAACTCATTAACCATACATATTACAGACCTAGGGTCTTTTGATTTAAGGTCCTTGGTTTGTGACCTTGAAATTGAGGTCAAGGTTATAGGTTAAAAGGACGTTCTAGATTTTGACCTTTGCTTTGAATTCATATAAATACATCATAAAGCCATAGAGATTCACATTTTAAACTGATTTTTCATATTTCAATATCAAAATAGATCTTTACTAGTGGAAAGACCTTCAATTGTTCTCTGAACAATTGGTTTTTAATTTTTTTTTTTTTTTTTCTTCCGCCTAATTTTTTTTCTTGCGTATTATTGATGTTTCAAAAGATGTCGCTTAGATATTTGGAATATGGTATCGTATAGTTTATACGCTTTAAAACTTTACAACTGTGTAATAAAATACTTTACGTTGTAAGAGTTATCTCCCCAAACACTGTTTTTCTTGTGGCCACTACTCCTTCGCAACCGTTAAAGATTACAACAAATTTATTTTACCAAATTGCTCGTTACATCTTCAGGATTAGGATATTCATTTGGACCGAAGCTTTACGGAGACTCCATATGAGAGTTATTCCCCCTTTTCCATTTAATTAAGTGATATGCATTTCTAAATGGTAAACCATAAGTGATAAAGACATAGGGTCTTTAGATTTGGGGTCCTTGGTCGAAAATAATAAAAATGAGGTCAAGGTCAAAGGTCAAGGTCATATTCTAAATTTTGATTTTGGCTTATTTTCATTTATTTTCAAATACCTTATGACATATCGACAAATAATTTTTCATAAATTGTTAGTTGCGACATGTCCTTACTTGTATATTTTGATTGAAAGGGTGCGCAGACAATAAATGGGAGTTTTTGCCCATCTTACATTTAGAATTACGCGTAAAGTGATATTACTAATAAAACAAACATATTAAAGACCTTGGGTCTTTTGATTTAAGGTCCTTGGTTTGTGAACTTGAAATTGAGGTCAAGGTCATAGGTTGATATGACGTTCTAGATTTTGACCTTTGCTTTAAATTCATATAAATACATCATAAAGCCATAGGAACTAACATTTTAAACTGATTTTTAATATTTCAATATCAAAATAGATCTTTACTAGTGGAAAGACCTACAATTGTTCTCTGAACAATTGGTTTTTAATTATTATTATTTTTTTTTTTTTTTTTCTTCCGCCTAATTTTTTTTCTTGCGTATTATTGATGTTTCAAAAGATGTCGCTTAGATATTTGGAATATGGTATCGTATAGTTTATACGCTTTAAAAATTTACAACTGTGTAACAAAATACTTTACGTTGTAAGAGTTATCTCCCCAAACACTGTTTTTCTTGTGGCCACTACTCCTTCGCAACCGTTAAAGATTACGACAAATTTATTTTACCAAATTGCTCGTTACATCTTCAGGATTAGGATATTCATTTGGACCGAAGCTTTACGGAGACTCCATATGAGAGTTATTCCCCCTTTTCCCTTAAATTAAGTGATATGCATTTCTAAATGGTAAACCATAAGTGATAAAGACATAGGGTCTTTAGATTTGGGGTCCTTGGTCGAAAATAATAAAAATGAGGTCAAGGTCAAAGGTCAAGGTCATATTCTAAATTTTGATTTTGGCTTATTTTCATTTATTTTCAAATACCTTATGACATATCGACAAATAATTTTTCATAAATTGTTAGTTGCGACATGTCCTTACTTGTATATTTTGATTGAAAGGGTGCGCAGACAATAAATAGGAGTTTTTGCCCATCTTACATTTAGAATTACGCGTAAAGTGATATTACTAATAAACCAAACATATTAAAGACCTTGGGTCTTTTGATTTAAGGTCCTTGGTTTGTGAACTTGAAATTGAGGTCAAGGTCATAGGTTAATATGACGTTCTAGATTTTGACCTTTGCTTTAAATTCATATAAATACATCATACAGCCATAGGAACTAACATTTTAAACTGATTTTTAATATTTCAATATCAAAAAAGATCTTTTCTAGTGGAAAGACCTACAATTGTTCTCTGAACAATTGGTTTTTAATTATTATTATTATTAGGTCTTTCCACTTTTCCGTGGAAAGACCTATTGTATTTGTTCTGATTATTATTATTTTTTTTTTTTTTTTTCTTCCGCCTAAATTTTTTTCTTGCGTAGTATTGATGTTTTAAAAGATGTCGCTTAGATATTTGGAATATGATGTCGTATAGTTTATACGCTTTTAAAATTTACAACTGCGTAACAAAATACTTTACGTTGTAAGAGTTATCTCCCCAAACACTGTTTTTCTTGTGGCCACTACTCCTTCGCAACCGTAAAAGATTACGACAAATTTATTTTACCAAATTGCTCGTTACTTCTTCAGGATTAGGCAATTCATTTGGACCGAAGCTATCTGGAGACTCCATATGAGAGTTATTTCCCCTTATGCATTTGATATAAGTGATATGCGTTTCTAACTGGAAAACCATAAGTGATAGAGACCTAGGGTCTCTTGATTTGAGATCATTGGTCCGAAAAAATGAAAATAAGGTCAAGGTCAAAGGTCAAGGTCATATTCTAAAATTTGATTTTGGCTTATTTTCACTTATTTTCAAATACTGTATGACATATTGACAAATATTTTTTCCTAAATTGTTAGTTGCGACATGTCCTTACTTGTATATTTTGGTTGAAAGGGTGGGCATACAATAAATTGGAGTTTTTGTCCATCTTACATTGAGAATTACGCGTAAAGTGGTATTACTCATTAACCAAACATATTAAAGACCTAGGGTCTTATGATTTAAGGTCCTTGATTTGTGACCTTGAAATTAAGGTCAAGGTCATAGGTTAAAAGGACGTTCTAGATTTTGACCTTTGCTTTAAATTCATATAAATACATCATAAAGCCATAGGAACTAACATTTTAGATTGATTTTTAATATTTTGATAATAAAATAGATCTGTACTTGTGGAAAGACCTTCAATTGTTCTTTGAACAATTGGTTTTTAATTTTTTTTTTTTTTTTTCTTCCGCCTAATTTGTTTTCTTGCGTAGTATTGATGTTTAAAAAAATGTCGCTTAGATATTTGGAATATGGTATCGTATAGTTTATACGCTTTAAAATTTACAACTGCGTAACAAAATACTTTACGTTGTAAGAGTTATCTCCCCAAAACACTGTTTTTCTTGTGGCCACTACTCCTTCGCAACCGTTAAAGATAACAACAAATTTAGTTTACCAAATTGCTCGTTACAACTTCAGGATTAGGATATTCATTTGGACCGAAGCTTTACGGAGACTCCATATGAGAGTTATTCCCCCTTTTCCATTTAATTAAGTGATATGCATTTCTAAATGGTAAACCATAAGTGATAAAGACATAGGGTCTTTAGATTCGAGGTCCTTGGTCCAAAAAAATAAAAATGAGGTCAAGGTCATAGGTCAAGGTCATATTCTAAATTTTGATTTTTTTTGATTTTTGCTTATTTTCATTTATTTTCAAATACCTTATGACATATCGACAAATAATTTTTCATAAATTGTTAGTTGCGACATGTCCTTACCTGTATATTTTGGTTGAAAGGGTGCGCAGACAATAAATGTGAGTTTTTGCCCATCTGACATTTAGAATTACGCGTAAAGTGATATTACTAATAAACCAAACATATTTAAGACCTAGGGTCTTTTGATTTAAGGTCCTTGGTTTGTGAACTTGAAATTGAGGTCAAGGTCATAGGTTAATATGACGTTCTAGATTTTGACCTTTGCTTTAAATTCATATAAATACATCATAAAACCATAGGAACTAACATTTTAAACTGATTTTTCATATTTCAATATCAAAATAGATCTTTACTAGTGGAAAGACCTACAATTGTTCTCTGAACAATTGGTTTTTAATTAGGTCTTTCCACCTTTCCGTGGAAAGACCTATTGAATTTGTTCTGATTATTAGGTCTTTCCACCTTTCCGTGGAAAGACCTATTGAATTTGTTCTGATTATTATTATTATTTTTTTTTTTTTTTTTTTTCTTCCGCCTAATTTTTTTTCTTGCGTATTATTGATGTTTCAAAAGATGTCGCTTAGATATTTGGAATATGGTATCGTATAGTTTATACGCTTTAAAACTTTACAACTGTGTAACAAAATACTTTACGTTGTAAGAGTTATCTCCCCAAACACTGTTTTTCTTGTGGCCACTACTCCTTCGCAACCGTTAAAGATTACGACAAATTTATTTTACCAAATTGCTTGTTACATCTTCAGGATTAGGATATTCATTTGGACCGAAGCTTTACGGAGACTCCATATGAGAGTTATTCCCCCTTTTCCATTTAATTAAGTGATATGCATTTCTAAATGGTAAACCATAAGTGATAAAGACATAGGGTCTTTAGATTTGGGGTCCTTGGTCGAAAATAATAAAAATGAGGTCAAGGTCAAAGGTCAAGGTCATATTCTAAATTTTGATTTTGGCTTATTTTCATTTATTTTCAAATACCTTATGACATATCGACAAATAATTTTTCATAAATTGTTAGTTGCGACATGTCCTTACTTGTATATTTTGATTGAAAGGGTGCGCAGACAATAAATGGGAGTTTTTGCCCATCTTACATTTAGAATTACGCGTAAAGTGATATTACTAATAAACCAAACATATTAAAGACCTTGGGTCTTTTGATTTAAGGTCCTTGGTTTGTGAACTTGAAATTGAGGTCAAGGTCATAGGTTGATATGACGTTCTAGATTTTGACCTTTGCTTTAAATTCATATAAATACATCATAAAGCCATAGGAACTAACATTTTAAACTGATTTTTAATATTTCAATATCAAAATAGATCTTTACTAGTGGAAAGACCTACAATTGTTCTCTGAACAATTGGTTTTTAATTATTATTATTATTATTTTATTTTTTTTTTTTCTTCCGCCTAATTTTTTTTCTTGCGTATTATTGATGTTTCAAAAGATGTCGCTTAGATATTTGGAATATGGTATCGTATAGTTTATACGCTTTAAAACTTTACAACTGTGTAACAAAATACTTTACGTTGTAAGAGTTATCTCCCCAAACACTGTTTTTCTTGTGGCCACTACTCCCTGGCAACCGTTAAAGATTACGACAAATTTATTTTACCAAATTGCTCGTTACACCTTCAGGATTAGGATATTCATTTGGACCGAAGCTTTACGGAGACTCCATATGAGAGTTATTCCCCCTTTTCCATTTAATTAAGTGATATGCATTTCTAAATGGTAAACAATAAGTGATAAAGACATAGGGTCTTTAGATTTGGGGTCCTTGGTCGAAAATAATAAAAATGAGGTCAAGGTCAAAGGTCAAGGTCATATTCTAAATTTTGATTTTGGCTTATTTTCATTTATTTTCAAATACCTTATGACATATCGACAAATAATTTTTCATAAATTGTTAGTTGCGACATGTCCTTACTTGTATATTTTGATTGAAAGGGTGCGCAGACAATAAATGGGAGTTTTTGCCCATCTTACATTTAGAATTACGCGTAAAGTGATATTACTAATAAACCAAACATATTAAAGACCTTGGGTCTTTTGTTTTAAGGTCCTTGGTTTGTGAACTTGAAATTGAGGTCAAGGTCATAGGTTGATATGACGTTCTAGATTTTGACCTTTCCTTTAAATTCATATAAATACATCATAAAGCCATAGGAACTAACATTTTAAACTGATTTTTAATATTTCAATATCAAAATAGATCTTTACTAGTGGAAAGACCTACAATTGTTCTCTGAACAATTGGTTTTTAATTATTTTTTTTTTTCTTCCGCCTAAATTTTTTTCTTGCGTAGTATTGATATTTCAAAAGATGTCAATTAGATATTTGGAATATGATGTCGTATAGTTTTTACGCTTTAAAAATTTACAACTGCGTAACAAAATACTTTACGTTGTAAGAGTTATCTCCCCTAACACTGTTTTTCTTGTGGCCACTACTCCTTTGTAACCGTTAAAGATTACGACAAATTTATTTTACCAAATTGCTCGTTACATCTTCAGGATTAGGATATTCATTTGGACTGAAGCTTTACGGAGACTCCATATGAGAGTTATTCCCCCTTTTCCATTAAATTAAGTGATATGCATTTCTAAATGGTAAACCATAAGCGATAGAGACCTAGAGTCTTCAGATATGAGGTACTTGGTCCCAAAAAATGAAAATGAGGTCAAGGTCAAAGGTCAAGGTCATATTCTAAATTTTGATTTTGGCTTATTTTCACTTATTTTCAAATACTGTATGACATTTCGACAAATAATTTTTCATAAGTTGTTAGTTGCGACATGTCCTTACTTGTATATTTTGGTTGAAAGGGTGTGCAGCCAATAAATGGGAGTTTTTGCCCATCTTACATTTAGAATTACGCGTAAAGTGATATTACTCATTAACCAAACATATTAAAGACCTAGGGTCTTTTGATTTAAGGTCCTTGGTTTGTGACCTTGAAATTGGGGTCAAGGTCATAGGTTAATATGACGTTCTAGATTTTGACCTTTGGTCGAAATTCATATTTATACATCATAAAGCCATAGGAACTGACATTTTCAACTGAATCTTGATATTTTCATATCAAAATACATCCTAATTGGTTGAAAGACCTTCAATTGTTCTTTGAACAATTGGTTTTTAATTATTATTTTTTTTTTTCTTCTGCCTAATTTTTTTCTTGCGTAGTATTGATGTTTCAAAAGATGTCGCTTAGATATTTGGAATATGATATCGTATAGTTTATACGCTTTAAAAATTTACAACCGCGTAACAAAATACTTTACGTTGTAAGAGTTATCTCCCCAAATACTGTTTTTCTTGTGGCCACTACTCCTTGGCAACCATTAAAGATTACGACAAATTTATTTTACCAAATTGCTCGTTACATCTTCAGGATTAGGATATTCATTTGGACCGAAGCTTTACGGAGACTCCATATGAGAGTTATTCCCCCTTTTCCATTTAATTAAGTGATATGCATTTCTAAATGGTAAACAATAAGTGATAGAGACATAGGGTCTTTAGATTTGAAGTCCTTGGTCCAAAAAAATAAAAAGTAGATCAAGGTCAAAGGTCAAGGTCATATTCTAAATTTTGATTTTGGCTTATTTTCACTTATTTTCAAATACAGTATGACATTTCGACAAATATTTTTTTCATAAATTGTTAGTTGCTACATGTCCATTACTTGTATATTTTGGTTAAAGGGTGCGCAGCCCATAAATTGGAGTTTTTGTCCATCTTACATTTAGAATTACGTGTAAAGTTATATTACTCATTAACCAAACATATTAAAGACCTAGGGTCTTCTGATTTAAGGTCCTTGCTTTGTGACCTTGAAATTAAGGTCAAGGTCATAGGTTAAAACGACGTTCTACATTTTGACCTTTGCTTTAAATTCATATAAATACATCATAAAGCCATAAGAACTAACATTTTAAACTGCTTTTTCATATTTCAATATCAAAATAGATCTTTACTAGTGGAAAGACCTACAATTGTTCTCTGAACAATTGGTTTTTAATTATTTTTTTTTTTCTTCCGCCTAAATTTTTTTCTTGCGTAGTATTGATGTTTCAAAAGATGTCGCTTAGATATTTGGAATATGATGTCGTATAGTTTATACGCTATGAAAATTTACAACTGCGTAACAAAATACTTTACGATGTAAGAGTTGTCTCCCCAAACACTGTTTTTCTTGTGGCCACTACTCCTTCGCAACCGTAAAAGATTACGACAAATTTATTTTACCAAATTGCTCGTTACATCTTCAGGATTAGGCAATTCATTTGGACCAAAGCTTTCCAGGGACTCCATATGAAAGTTATTTCCCCTTATGTATTTGATATAAGTGATTTGCATTTCTAACTGGTAAACCATAAGTTATAGAGACCTAGGGTCTTTTGATTTGAGATCCTTGGTCCAAAAAAATTAAAATTAGGTCAAGGTCAAATCTCAAGGTCATATTTTAAATTTTTATTTTGGCTTATTTTTACTAATTTTCAAAACCTTATAAGATATGGACAAAATATTTTTACTAGATTGATACTTGCGACATGATGTAACTTATAAATTTTGGTTGGAAGGGAGCGTACACAATAAATGAGAATTTTCGCCAGCTTATATTTAAAATCATGCCTAAAGTGATATAACTCATTTACCATACATATTACAGACCTAGGGTCTTTTTATTTGAGGTTCATGGTTGGTGACCTTGAAATTGAGGTCAAGGTCAAAGGTTAATAGGACGTTCTAGATTTTGACCTTTGCTTTAAATTCATATTTATACATTATAGAGTCATAGGAACTAACATTTTAGATTGATTTTTAATATTTTGATAATAAAATAGATCTTTACTTGTGGAAAGACCTTCAATTGTTCTTTGAACAATTGGTTTTTAATTATTTTTATTTTTTTTTTCTTCCGCCTAATTTTTTTCTTGCGTAGTATTGATGTTTCAAAAGATGTCACTTAGATATTTGGAATATGATATCATATAGATAATACGCTTTAAAAATTTACAACTGCGTAACAAAATACTTTACGTTGTATGAGTTATCTCCCCGAACACTGTTTTTCTTGTGGCCACTACTACTTCGCAACCGTAAAAGATTACGACAAATTTATTTTACCAAATTGCTCGTTACATCTTTAGGATAAGGATATTCATTTGGACCGAAGCTATATGGAGACTCCATATGAGAGTTATTCCCCCTTTTTCATTTGATTCAAGTGATATGCATTTCTAACTGTTAAACCATAAGTGATAGAGACCTAGGGTCTTCAGATTAGAGGTCCTTGGTCCAAAAAAATGAAAATGAGGTCAAGGTCAAAGGTCAAGGTCATATTCTAAATTTTGATTTTGACTTATTTTCACTTCTTTTCAAATACCGTATGACATATTGACAAATAATTTTTCATAAATTGTAAGTTGCGACATGTCCTTACTTGTATATTTTGGGTGAAAGGGTGCGCAGACAATAAATGAGAGTTTTTGTCCATCTTACATTTAGAATTACGCGTAAAGTGGTATTACTCATTAACCAAACATATTAAAGATCTAGGGTCTTGTGATTTAAGTTCCTTGGTTTGTGACCTTGAAATTGAGGTGAAGGTCATAGGTTAATATGACGTTCTAGATTTTGACCTTTGCTTCAAATTCATATAAATACATCATAAAGCCATAGGAACTAACATTTTCAACTGATTTTTCATATTTTAATATCAAAATAGATCTTTACTAGTGGAAAGACCTTCAATTGTTCTCTGAACAATTGGTTTTTAATTATTATTATTATTATTTTTTTTTTTTTTCTTCCGCCTAATTTTTTTTCTTGCGTAGTATTGTTGTTTAATAACTTGTCGCTTAGATGTTTGGAATATGATATCGTATAGTTTATACGCTTTAAAAATTTACAACCGCGTAACAAAATACTTTACGTTGTATGAGTTATCTCCCCAAACACTGTTTTTCTTGTGGCCACTACTCCTTCGCAACCGTAAAAGATTACGACAAATTTATTTTACCAAATTGCTCGTTACATCTTTAGGATAAGGATATTCATTTGGACCGAAGCTATATGGAGACTCCATATGAGAGTTATTCCCCCTTTTTTATTTGATTCAACTGATATGCATTTTCAACTGGTAAACCATAAGTGATAGAAACCTAGGGTCTTCAGATTTGAGGTCCTTGGTCCAAAAAAATGAAAATGAGGTCAAGGTCAAAGGTCAAGGTCATATTCTAAATTTTGATTTTGGCTTATTTTCACTTCTTTTCAAATACCGTATGACATATTGACAAATAATTTTTCATAAATTGTTAGTTGCGACATGTCCTTACTTGTATATTTTGGTTGAAAGGGTGCGCATACAATAAATGGGAGTTTTTGTCCATCTAACATTTAGAATTACGCGTAAAGTGGTATTACTCATTAACCAAACATATTAAAGACCTAGGGTCTTTTGATTTAAGGTCCTTGGTTTGTGACCTTGAAATTGAGGTCAAGGTCATAGGTTAAAAAGACGTTCTAGATTTTGACCTTTGCTTTAAATTCATATAAATACATCATCAAGCCATAGGAACTAACATTTTAAACTGATTTTAATATTTCAATATCAAAATAGATGTTTACTAGTGGAAAGACCTTCAATTGTTCTCTGAACAATTGGTTTTTAATTATTATTATTTTTTTTTTTTTTTTCTTCCGCCTAAATTTTTTTCTTGCGTAGTATTGATGTTTCAAAAGATGTCGCTTAGATATTTAGAATATGATGTTGTATAGTTTATACGCTTTAAAAATTTACAACTGCGTAACAAAATACTTTACGTTGTAAGAGTTATCTCCCCAAACACTGTTTTTCTTGTGGCCACTACTCCTTCGCAACCGTAAAAGATTACGACAAATTTATTTTACCAAATTGCTCGTTACATCTTAAGGATTAGGATATTCATTTGGACCGAAGCTTTACGGAGACTCCATATGAGAGTTATTCCCCTTTTTCATTTGAATTAAGTGATATGCATGTCTAACTGGTAAACCATAAGTGATAGAGACCAAGAGTCTTTAGATTTGAGGTCCTTAGTAAAAAAAAATGAAAATTAGGTCAAGGTCAAAGGTCAAGGTCATATTCGAAATTTTGATTTTGGCTTATTTTCACTCATTTTCATTCATCTTATAAAATATTGACAAATTATTTTTACAAAATTGATAGTTGGGAAATGTAGTAATTTATAAATTTTGATTGAAAGGGTGCGTGGACAATAAATGGGAGTTTTCACACCTCTTATATTTAGAATTATGTGTAAAGTGATATTACTCATGAACAATACATATTAAGGAACTAGTGTCTTTTGATTTGAGATGTTTAGTCTATGACCTTGAAATTGAGGTCAAGGTCATAGGTTAATTGGACGTTCTAGATTTTGACCTTTGCTTTAAATTCATTTTTATACATCATAAAGCTATAGGAACTGACATTTTCAACTGAATTTTATCATTTTCATATCAAAATAGATCCTTATTGGTTGAAAGACCTTCAATTGTTCTCTGAACAATTGGTTTTTAATTATTATTATTTTTTTTTTTTTTCTTCCGCCTAATTTTTTTTCTTGCGTATTATTGATGTTTCAAAAGATGTCCCTTAGATATTTGGAATATGGTATCGTATAGTTTATACGCTTTAAAAATTTACAACTGCGTAACAAAATACTTTACGTTGTAAGAGTTATCTCCCCAAACACTGTTTTTCTTGTGGCCACTACTCCTTCGCAACCGTTAAAGATTAAGACAAATTTATTTTACCAAATTGCTCATTACATCTTCAGGATTAGGATATTCATTGGACCGAAGCTTTACGGAGACTCCATATGAGAGTTATTCCCCCTTTTCCATTTAATTAAGTGATATGCATTTCTAAATGGTAAACCATAAGTGATAAAGACATAGGGTCTTTAGATTTGGGGTCCTTGGTCGAAAATAATAAAAATGAGGTCAAGGTCAAAGGTCAAGGTCATATTCTAAATTTAGATTTTGGCTTATTTTCATTTATTTTCAAATACCTTATGACATATCGACAAATAATTTTTCATAAATTGTTAGTTGCGACATGTCCTTACTTGTATATTTTGATTGAAAGGGTGCGCAGACAATAAATGGGAGTTTTTGCCCATCTTACATTTAGAATTATGCGTAAAGTGATATTACTAATAAACCAAACATATTAAAGACCTTGGGTCTTTTGATTTAAGGTCCTTGGTTTGTGAACTTGAAATTGAGGTCAAGGTCATAGGTTGATATGACGTTCTAGATTTTGACCTTTGCTTTAAATTTATATAAATACATCATAAAGCCATAGGAACTAACATTTTAAACTGATTTTTAATATTTCAATATCAAAATAGATCTTTACTAGTGGAAAGACCTACAATTGTTCTCTGAACAATTTGTTTTTAATTTTATTTTTTTTTCTTCCGCATAACTTTTTTCTTGCGTATTATTGATGTTTCAAAAGATGTCGCTTAGATATTTGGAATATGATATCGTATAGTTTATACACTTTAAAAATTGACAAAGGCGTAACCAAAAACTTTATGTTGTAAGAGTTATCTTCCCAAACACTGTTTTTCTTGTGGCCATTACTCCTTCGCAACCGTAAAAGATTACGACAAATTTATTTTACCAAATTGCTCGTTACATCTTCAGGATTAGGATTTTAATTTTAACCGAATCTATCCGGAGACTCCATATGAGAGTTATCCCCCCTTTTGTATATAATATCAGTGATATGCATTTCTAACTGGTAAACCATAAGTGAAAGAGACCTAGGGTCTTTTGATAAAAGATCCTTGGTCCAAAAAAATTAAAATTAGGTCAAGGTCAAAGATCAAGGTCAAATTCTAAATTTTGATTTTGGCCTATTTTTACTTATTTCATTAACCTTATAAGATATCGACAAATTATTTTTACTAAATTGTTAGTTACGACATGTGGTCACTTATAAATTTTGGTTGAAAGGGTGTGTAGACAATAAATTGGAGTTTTTGCCCCTCTTATATTTAGAATTATGCGTAAAGTGATATTACTCATGAACCATACATATTACAGACCTAGGGTCTTTTGATTTGGGGTCCTTGGTTTATGACCTTGAAATTTAAGTCAAGGTCATAGGTTAATTGGACGTTCTAGATTTTGACCTTTGCTCGAAATTCATAGTTATACATCATTAAGCCATTGGAACTGACATTTTCAACTGAATTTTAATATTTTAATATCAAAATAGATCTTAACTGGTTGAAAGACCTTCAATTGTTCTCTGAACAATTGGTTTTTAATTATTATTATTTTTTTTATTTTTTTTCTTCCGCCTCATTTTTTCTTGCATAGTATTGATGTTTCAAAAGATGTCGCTTAGATATTTAGAATATGGTATCGTATAGTTTATACGCTTTAAGAATTTACAACTGCGTAACAAAATACTTTACGTTGGAAGAGTTATCTCCCCAAACACTGTTTTTCTTGTGCCCAATACTCCTTCGCAACCGTAAAAGATTACGACAAATTTATTTTACCAAATTGCTCGTTATATCTTTAGGATTAGGATATTCATTTGGATCGAAGCTTTACGGAGACTCCATATGAGAGTTATTCCCCTTTTTCATTTGAATTAAGTGATATGCATTTCTAAATGGTAAACCATAAGAGATAGAGACCAAGAGTCTTTAGATTTGAGGTCCCTGGTCAAAAAAAATGAAAATTAGGTCAAGGTCAAAGGTCAAGG
The DNA here is from genome assembly GCF_965363235.1 of Mytilus galloprovincialis. Classification (NCBI taxonomy): domain Eukaryota; kingdom Metazoa; phylum Mollusca; class Bivalvia; order Mytilida; family Mytilidae; genus Mytilus; species Mytilus galloprovincialis. The sequence continues at coordinate 18,047,024 of NC_134841.1, forward strand.
TCATATTCGGAATTTTGATTTTGGCTTATTTTCACTCATTTTCATTCTTCTTATAAGATATCGACAAATTAGTTTTACAAAATTGTTAGTTAGGACATGTAGTCACTTATAAATTTTGGTTGAAAGGGTACGTAGACAATAAATGGGAGTTTTCGCCCCCTCTTATATTTAGAATTATGCGTAAAATGATATTACTCATTAACCATACATATTTAAGACCTATGGTCTTTTGATTCGATGTCCTTAGTTTGTGATCTTGAAATTGAGGTCAAGGTCAAAGGGTAATAGGACGTTCTAGATTTTGCCCTTTGCTTTAAATTCATATTTAAACAACATAAAGCCATAGGAAATGACATTGTGGACTGATTTTTAATATTCTAATATCAAAATAGATCTTAACTGGTGGAAAGACCTTCAATTGTTCTCTGAACAATTGGTTTTTAATTATTATTATAATTATTTTTTTCTTTTTTTTTCTTTCGCCTAATTTTTTTTCTTGGGTAGTATTGATGTTTCAAAAGATGTCGCTTAGATATTTGGAATATTATATCGTATAGTTTATACGCTTAAAAAATTTACAACGGCGTAACAAAATACTTTATGTTGTAAGAGTTATCTTCCCAAACACTGTTTTTCTTGTGGCCACTACTCCTTCGCAACCGTAAAAGATTACGACAAATTTATTTTACCAAATTGCTCGTTGCATTTTAAAGATTTGAATATTCATTTGGACCTAAACTTTACGGAGACTCCATATGAGAGTTATTCCCCCTTTTTCATTTGATTCAAGTTATATGCATTTCTAACAAGTAAACCATAAGTGATAGAGACCTAGGGTCTTCAGATTTGAGGTCCTTGGTCCAAAAAAAGGAAAATGAGGTCAAGGTCAAAGGTCAAGGTCATATTCTAAATTTTATTTTGGCTTATTTTCACTTATTTTCAAATACCGTATGACATATCGACAAATAATATTTCATATATTGTTAGTTGCGACATGTCCTTACTTGTATATTTTGGTTGAAAGGGTGTGCAGACAATAAATTGCAGTTTTTGCCCATCTTACATTAAGGATTACGCGTAAAGTGATATTACTCATTAACCAAACATATTAAAGACCTAGGTTCTTTTGACTTAAAGTCCTTGGTTTGTGACCTTGAAATTAAGGTCAAGGTCATAGGTTAATAGGACGTTCTCGATTTTGAACTTTGCTTTAAATTCATATTAATACATCATAAAGCCCTAGGAACTAACATTTTAAACTGATTTTTCATATTTCAATATCAAATTAGATCTTTACTAATGGAAAGACCTTCATAGTTCTCTGAACAATTGGTTTTTAATTTTATTATATTTTATTTATAATCACTTGTTACATCGACCCTAAGTTCCCCAGGGAAGAAACTAAGGGGGCCCGATTTTAACAGTCATATTTTCCGGGGAAAAAGCAAATGAAAAAAAAAACCTCCCATTATAAATCATTAACATCTATCTTTATGAATATCGTCTATTCTTGTACAACTGTACATGTACATGTAATTGTCATCAATCTGTATTTCTATACCTGACACCATATTTATTTAAATATAAATAAAGTATTCATTCTCTCTGTATTTTTGTCTCACAAGAGCTACCTGTATTTATTTAGCAGTTTCAATTTTATAGCACATCATTCTGTTCTTTTGTTATGTTAATTTCTATTATATTAAATTTCTGGTCGAGTGATCTTTTACCACGTGCGACTTGTTAACAATTATCTGAAAGGGAATGTGCACTTCATTCATAAAAGTTGGATTAATGATTTTTTTCCCCAAAAAGGATTTATTTCAAAGATATGGTGAGTAAATATTTGTTTTTAATTTATACTTGTTGATACAACATGTCTTATAATATAACATGAATTACATACACAATAGAAACTACATATAGGGAGTTGAGAGCAGTGTACATAAGACTATTCATTTAGTATTAAAGAGGTCATTACACTGACCTGACCATGCAAAATATATATTGACATACAAAAAATGTCACACATAGTAGTAAAGGCTTTATTGTCCGTATTTGGTTAAAGATATTTTAGCAAAAATTGTATTTCATGTTTTATCATATTTAAAATCACTGATTTACTTATCCCTTTTTTATATTTTGCGATATTTTTAGTTTTCCAAATAACCCATTTCGTGATTAGAAGCACCGTATCTAAAATTTGAGAATAAGATTCATCTGCATTCATGACACCAAAAATAATACTTGTTTCCGATTTTTCTAACTTTTCGATATTTAATTTTTGAACAAAATTCCCATATTTTTCACAAAAATTTTCCGCCAAACGTCTTCCACCAGTTTACAATAAATTAAAACTACACTTTCCGTGTGAGCGATTTATTTTTTGTAATTTTTCTTCCGTGTAAATTATATTATGAAGTAACTTCCATTGAAGATGTTTAGTTTTCCTGTTAGCTAAATTCTTATTCAAAGTGTCCTAAATATATTCCCATGGAAGTTCCTTCCCAAAATGTAAATTCCACTTAAACTGACTATAGGTGACAGTTGGTTTCGACATCTTGGCATTAGAGTCACTCTTTTTGTCGTGAAGCTTCTCAGTTGGTGTCACTGGAGACTTCAAAAAGGAAATGCTGACAGGTTGCTTTGATGGAGTTTGAGATTTTTTTGTTGATTCTTGTGTGCTCTGTTTGTTCCCGGACATGAATAAGGTTATTTCAGCTTGACTTAGATCACTATTTTTTTTACTGTTCTTTTTTTTTATTATTTTCTTCCGTTTTCGTGGATCAGCTACGGGATTGATAATAGATTGCGACTGTCCGTTATCATCTTCACATCCAGTAATTGATAAACCTTCACACTCAGCAGCTGACGTACCTTCACGTCCGGTAGCTGCTGCACTTTCATATATTTCATCATTGTTGGTTTTGACTGATATTTGTGTTGCATCAGTGCCAGATTCCGATTCAGAAGTTTAATCATCTGAATCGCTTGTTTCATGGCTTTCTTTATTGTTTTCTTTATCTGATTGATCTGGTGCGTCTGAGAAAGCATCTTTGGTACATGCATTTTGTGTGTGACCTTCTTGTCCGCATGATCTACATAATCAATCATTTGTACAATCTTTTGTTTGGTGACCTTCCTGCAGAAATTTTGAACATTTCATATTTTGAGGGTTGTTTCTAGGCTGATCGCGATAAATGATGGTGGCTCTATATTTAACAATGAGAATGGATCTTGGGATGTGCTCTGTTAGCGGTTCATCACAAATGATTATCCTGTCTCCTGTTAGGCAGTTCGTCTCTTTGTTGTTGTATCTGAGCCGTCCACGCAAATTACTCAAAATTGAGCAGCCATCTTTTTCCATCTCCCTAATTATTTGTCCGTCGTCTGCTGAAAGAGATACATCTTTTACTCTTACACGTATATTGTTGATGTTTTCGTTTGCAGTTACACGTGGATTTCTGGAGTAAATCCAGATTGATTTACCACGAAGTTTGAGGCATTTGAGAATATCTCTTTAGCTTCGTCATCGAGGTAAATTCTCCATAAGTCTCGGATTTTGTGAAGACCAGTAAGTGTTCTTTCTGGTACCGCTTCACCGACAGCTTTGTATATTTCAGGGTGAGTCAGGTATAATTTTTTCAGAGTCTCTCCATCAAATATTGACCAAAGACATCTGTTGCCTGTATAAATTATCATTTAAATTCATCCAAAACTATCTAAACACGTTATTGTAAATTGTTTAAGCATGTCACTAATTCAGTTTGCTTCGTTTTTTTATAGCAATTTAATAGTGCGTTTATTTATGGGAACAGCAAATATTTGTCTCCACCTAGAGCGCTTCAATCCAAAAGAATTGCCGTATTTGTCCAATTAGACTCGAAATAATTCATGGGGGCTTGAATATATCTATACTATTAAACGAGAAGACCTCATTTTGTGTGTCGCTTCTCTTCCTTCCACAATAAATTAATCATCATGCCTCCTATAGGTACTATTCATAGTCGCATTTGTCATTCATTCTTATGATTATTCAGTTTTGGTATTTTTTTGGGAGAAAAACGAAAATAAGGCGTTTGGATATTTTTTTCCGTCATCAGACCGACTTTTAAGTCATAGACAAGACTCCGGTCTTAGGACAATTATTTTCGCGTTTAGTATCCGCGTGTATACTATGATTATACTACTATAATATATGGAGACTCTATATAATATAGCAGTGATCGCCATGAAGAAAAAACTTGGAATTGATAGTTAATAGCAAATACACTTTATTTATAATATACGTATGCTCATATTATACAGAAATGCGAAAATAATGAAATTTCACAGAAAACAAAAATAACGGACTTTGGAAAAAAGGAAGAGGACTTAAAAAAATTGTCCTGTCTCCAAGTACCTATGACTTTTGATACCTTTTCTGAAATTCTCCAGACATAAAATCTTTCACAAAAAATCTTCCTGCAACAGTTTACCTACTTTCAATCAAGATCTAAATCTCCGCGAATTCGCGGGTGTCTTCTAGTCGTAATTTAAAGGGCCAACCCTGTGGTAAAATCACGATATATTCAAGCCCCCATGATTTATTTCTTAAAAAATCCAGTGTTTGACTGAAATTGTCTTCTGACATTATTATCGCCCCTTTTTGTTGAATTTTAAATAAAAAGTGATGTGAAAGCAGCTAAAATATTTTAGTAGTATTTTCCTTATAGTTATAATTTGCACTCATAGTATGATTTAACTTGCAGATGAATACAATGTTCAAGTATTTATTGAATGCAACATGCAACAAAAATGCTAAAAAAACAGACCTTTTACTTTCTCTTTTCTCACAACCTCTGTTTTGATTGTTTTATCTGTCTTCAAGTATTCTGTCATTTCTTCTAGCACAATAACATATTCGTCTCCCATGATTTTAAACTCCACTTCGGATTTTCCGGACACTCCATTGTAGGCATGCTCTAGGTGCATGTTTATGATATCAGGATATTCAATGAGCGTTGATCTTCCACCGTCCATCTCCTACAAGTGAGTTTAAAAAAATACTACTTGGTTCGTTTACCAAAACCATATGTTTAAAATACATCGATGATATTAATGACCAAGAAGTGTAATAAAATTCAGCTAAGTTAAGGAACTTAACGCGAATTGATACGTAGTCATCTTTTATCAAATCCAGGTAAAAAGATATTTATCACTACGATTAATGAGGTTAAATCTTCTAAGATTTTAGATTGTAGAATCTGCCAAATACTTCGTATACGACAAGAGAAACATATTTTGATCAAATGGCAAAGCGGGTTATAATCGCAATAATTTAAGTAAACTCGCATTTTGAAATTTTATATGTAAATAAACAGATTTCATTATAGCATAAATTGAAAAAACATTTTAGTCTAAAATTACAAAAACGCAATAATAAATGGACGCAATAATTTCTGAATTTACAGTAAAGGAACAGTAGTATACCGTAGTTCAAAAGTCATAAAGCGATAGAGAAAAAACAAATCCTGGTAACAAATCAAAACCGAGGGAAACACATCAATTATAAAAGGAAAACAAAGAAACAATAAGAACACCGAAGTGCAACAAAAACAAACACAAACACACATATTTGATAACAACTGCTATATTCCTGACTTAGTAGAAGACATTTTAAGAAACAAAATTGGTCGGTTGAACTTAGTAGTTTAATAACATGACAAAACTGTCGCTTTATTATAATGTTAAAATAACTATCGCTTGAATAAAATTGAGAATGGAAATGGGGAATGTGTCGAAGAAAGAGACAACAACCCGACCATAGAACAGACAACAACAGAAGGTCACCAACAGGTCTTCAATGCAGCGAGAAATTCCCGCACCCGGATGCGTCCTTCAGCTGGCATCTAAACAGATATTTATACTAGTTCAGTGATAATGAACGCCATACTTAACTCCAAATTGTACACAAGAAACTAAAACTAAAAATTATACAAGACTAATAAAAGCCAGAGGCTCCTGACTTGGGACAGGCGTAAACATGCGGCGGGGTTAAACATGTTCATGAGATCTCTAGCCATTGTAGAAAAGTAAACGCATAACAATACGTACATTAAAATTCAGTTCAAGAGAAGTATGACAGATATACAGCACAAACACACGAAAGAACATGCATAACAGAGAAACGCACAACCAAATATTATAATAGTCAAATAATGTAACATGTTGGACAAAAGTCAAATATTTTCAGGCATGGTAAAAATATCGTATTGCCTTTACATTGTAACCTGACGAAAAATAGTTATGATTATCAAAACAAAAACAACTGAACCACTTCACACAAATGCATTTAAATCATTTGTTTTGCATCCAATATGTATATGTAATTTAAACCTAAGTTTTTGACCTCATTTAACCCGTGAAAGTTGATATTTACAACAAATGATATTATTTATGTACAAATATTTGCAACCAGCTGATAATTATTCGTTTCTGAAATGATGAATTATTAAGAAGGAGGGGCGAAAGATACAAAAGGGACAGTCAAACTTATAGATCAAAAACAAACTGAAAACGCCATGGCTAAAAAAGAAAAAGACAAAACACACAAAACAAAACTTAAAAAACTAATTACTAAGCAACACAAGCCCCACCAAAAAAAAAGGGGGGGATCTCAGGTTTCAACTCCCTCGGGCAAAGTAGGACTATTTTGGTTATTGTTTTAATGTCCTGATTGCTCATATATATATAACATCTCCATGCCTTATATATCATGTACTGTAGTACGCCGCTAGATTAAAACTGACGAGGAAAGGCAACACACGGCCACCGAAAGCTTTATTATTTGTGAAGCCCAGATGGTCGTGTGGTCTAACGGGACGGCTGCAGTGCAGGCGATTTGGTGTCACGATATCTCAGTAGCATGGGTTCGAATCCCGGCGAGGGAAGAACAAAAAATTTGCGAAAGCAAATTAACAGATCTAACATTGTTGGGTTGATGTTTAGACGAGTTGTTACATCTTGTGATCAATTTTATTTGGCAATCGCCAATGGCAGTCAGCAGGGTTAAAGAACATCAGTTGTTCGACCTGTTAGTCAAATGCATTTGTTTAAATATACTTTTTCACTTTTTTGGTCTTTTTGAAAATGTTGTTTGTGCTGTTTTTAGACCCTTCTACAACGAAATTTGTTTTACATGCACACGTATAAAAATTACGGTTTTATCCAATGCAATCATAGGTTTGAACGTAGTTTTCAATTTAGACTCGTTTATATTTTTTTGTTTGGGCTTGTATCATATTTTCGCTCCGGTTTATATGATCCGTTCATCCTATATTGACTCTCAAAATTCAAGAGTTTATCTAAAAATGAGGGTACTTTTTATATGGCCTTCCAAATACCGTTTCGATCCCTAACATCACTGAATAGACATATATTGTCGAAATCCGGATCTGGTGTACTAAAAATATATTGACACCGTATGTTTTTGGCATAACATCGTGGCCATAAGTTACAATTTTTTTTTCTGTTTAGTATTAGATTTATATTAAGATCCATTTTGTTACATCTTGTGATCAATTTTATTTGGCAATCGCCAATGGCAGTCAGCAGGGTTAAAGAACATCAGTTGTTCGACCTGTTAGTCAAATGCGTTTTGTTTGAATATACATTTTCACTTTTTTGGTCTTTTGGAAAATGTTGTTTGTGCTGTTTTTAGACCCTTCTACAACGAAATTTGTTTTACATGCACACGTATAAAAATTGCGGTTTTTATCCAACGCAATCATAGGTTTGAACGTAGTTTTCAATTTAGACTCGTTAAATTTTTTTGTTTGGGCTTGTATCATATTTTCCCTCCGGTTTATATGATTCGTTCATCCGATATTGACTCTTAAAATTCAGGAGTTTATCATAAAATGAGGGTACTTTTTATATGGCCTTTCAAATACCGTTTCGATCCCTAACATCACTGAAGAGACATTTATTGTCGAAATCTTGATCTGGTGTACTAAAAAAATATTGACACCGTATGTTTGTGGCATAACATCGTGGCCACAAGTTACAATTTTTTTTTCTGTTTAGTATTAAATTTATATTAAGATCCATTTTGTTACATCTTGTGATCAATTTTATTTGGCAATCGCCAATGGCAGTCAGCAGGGTTAAAAACATCAGTTGTTCGACCTGTTAGTCAAATGCGTTTGGTTGAAATATACTTTTTCACTTTTTTGGTCTTTTGGAAAATGTTGTTTGTGCTGTTTTTAGACCCTTCTACAACGAAATTTGTTTTACATGCACACGTATCAAAATTGCGGTTTTTATCCAACGCAATCATAGGTTTGAACGTAGTTTTCAATTTAGACTCGTTTATATTTTTTTGTTTGGGCTTGTATCATATTTTCCTTTTCCTCCGTTTTATATGATCCGTTCATCCTATATTGACTCTCAAAATTCAAGAGTTTATCTAAAAATGAGGGTACTTTTAATATGGCCTTCCAAATACCGTTTCGATCCCTAACATCACTGAATAGACATATATTGTCGAAATCCGGATCTGGTGTACTAAAAATATATTGACACCGTATGTTTTTGGCATAACATCGTGGCCATAAGTTACAATTTTTTTTTCTGTTTAGTATTAAATTTATATTAAGATCCATTTTGTTACATCTTGTGATCAATTTTATTTGGCAATCGCCAATGGCAGTCAGCAGGGTTAAAGAACATCAGTGGTTCGACCTGTTAGTCAAATGCGTTTTGTTTGAATATACATTTTCACTTTTTTGGTCTTTTGGAAAATGTTGTTTGTGCTGTTTTTAGACCCTTCTACAACGAAATTTGTTTTACATGCACACGTATAAAAATTGCGGTTTTTATCCAACGCAATCATAGGTTTGAACGTAGTTTTCAATTTAGACTCGTTAATTTTTTTTGTTTGGGCTTGTATCATATTTTCCCTCCGGTTTATATGATTCGTTCATCCGATATTGACTCTTAAAATTCAGGAGTTTATCATAAAATGAGGGTACTTTTTATATGGCCTTTCAAATACCGTTTCGATCCCTAACATCACTGAAGAGACATTTATTGTCGAAATCTTGATCTGGTGTACTAAAAAAATATTGACACCGTATGTTTGTGGCATAACATCGTGGCCACAAGTTACAATTTTTTTTTCTGTTTAGTATTAAATTTATATTAAGATCCATTTTGTTACATCTTGTGATCAATTTTATTTGGCAATCGCCAATGGCAGTCAGCAGGGTTAAAAACATCAGTTGTTCGACCTGTTAGTCAAATGCGTTTGGTTGAAATATACTTTTTTACTTTTTTGGTCTTTTGGAAAATGTTGTTTGTGCTGTTTTTAGACCCTTCTACAACGAAATTTGTTTTACATGCACACGTATCAAAATTGCGGTTTTTATCCAACGCAATCATAGGTTTGAACGTAGTTTTCAATTTAGACTCGTTTATATTTTTTTGTTTGGGCTTGTATCATATTTTCCTTTTCCTCCGTTTTATATGATCCGTTCATCCTATATTGACTCTCAAAATTCAAGAGTTTATCTAAAAATGAGGGTACTTTTAATATGGCCTTCCAAATACCGTTTCGATCCCTAACATCACTGAATAGACATATATTGTCGAAATCCGGATCTGGTGTACTAAAAATATATTGACACCGTATGTTTTTGGCATAACATCGTGGCCATAAGTTACAATTTTTTTTTCTGTTTAGTATTAAATTCATATTAAGATCCATTTTGTTACATCTTGTGATCAATTTTATTTGGCAATCGCCAATGGCAGTCAGCAGGGTTAAAGAACATCAGTTGTTCGACCTGTTAGTCAAATGCGTTTTGTTTGAATATACATTTTCACTTTTTTGGTCTTTTGGAAAATGTTGTTTGTGCTGTTTTTAGACCCTTCTACAACGAAATCTGTTTTACATGCACACGTATAAAAATTGCGGTTTTTATCCAACGCAATCATAGGTTTGAACGTAGTTTTCAATTTAGACTCGTTAAATTTTTTTGTTTGGGCTTGTATCATATTTTCCCTCCGGTTTATATGATCCGTTCATCCGATAATGACTCTTAAAATTCAAGAGTTTATCTAAAATTGAGGGTACTTTTTATATGGCCTTCCAAATACCGTTTCGATCCCTAACATCACTGAATAGACATTTATTGTCGAAATCCGGATCTGGTGTACTAAAAAAATATTGACACAGTATGTTTGTGGCATAACATCGTGGCCACAAGTTACAATTTTTTTTTCTGTTTAGTATTAAATTTATATTAAGATCCATTTTGTTACATCTTGTGATCAATTTTATTTGGCAATCGCCAATGGCAGTCAGCAGGGTTAAAGAACATCAGTTGTTCGACCTGTTAGTCAAATGCATTTGTTTAAATATACTTTTTCACTTTTTTGGTCTTTTGGAAAATGTTGTTTGTGCTGTTGTCAGACCATTCTACAACGAAATTTGTTTTACATGCACACGTATAAAAATTGCGGTTTTTATCCAACGCAATCATAGGTTTGAACATAGTTTCCAATTTAGACTCGTTTATTTATATATAATATATATAAAGTGCCTAGAAAATCAACCTAACATATATATATATATATATATATATGGGTTCGAATCCCGGCGAGGGAAGAACCAAACATTTGCGAAAGCAAATTTACAGATCTAACATTGTTGGGTTGATGTTTAGACGAGTTGTATATACATTATGTACACAGCCATGTATCACCATCATTGATGGCGATCCGATGGATACATCTGTTGTAGAGTTGTCACTGACTCAGACGTACTTATAAATATAATTATTTGCTGTGACTGTATCTTACATTAATTTGTAGGATCCTTTACTATAGATAATTTAGCTGATCTGCAACATAACATCTTCATGCTTTATATATCATGTACTGTAGTACGCCGCTAGATTAAAACTGACGTGGAAAGGTAACATAAGGCCAGCGAAAGCTCTTTTTTTTTTTGAGAGCCCAGGTGGTCGTGTGGTCTAGCGGGACGGCTGCAGTGCAGGCGATTTGGTGTCACGATATCACAGTAGCATGGGTTCGAATCCCGGCGAGGGAAGAACCAAAAATTTGCGAAAGCAAATTTACAGATCTAACATTGTTGGGTTGATGTTTAGACGAGTTGTATATACATTATGTACACAGCCATGTATCACCATCATTGATGGCGATCCGATGGATACATCTGTTGTAGAGTTGTCACTGACTCAGACGTACTTATAACTATAATTATTTTCTGTGACTGTATCTTACATTAATTTGTAGGACCCTTTACTATAGATAATTTAGCTGATCTGTAACAATAACATCTTCATGCCTTATATATCATGTACTGTAGTACGCCGCTAGATTAAAACTGACGTGGAAAGGTAACACACGGCCAGCGAAAGCTCTTTTTTTGAGAGCCCAGGTGGTCGTGTGGTCTAGCGGGACGGCTGCAGTGCAGGCGATTTGGTGTCACCATATCACAGTAGCATGGGTTCGAATCCCGGCGAGGGAAGAACCAAAAAAATTTGCGAAAGCAAATTTACAGATCTAACATTGTTGGGTTGATGTTTAGACGAGTTGTATATACATTATGTACACAGCCATGTATCACCATCATTGATGGCGATCCGATGGATACATCTGTTGTAGAGTTGTCACTGACTCAGACGTACTTATAAATATAATTATTTTCTGTGACTGTATCTTACATTAATTTGTAGGATCCTTTACTATAGATAATTTAGCTGATCTGTAACATAACATCTTCATGCCTTATATATCATGTACTGTAGTACGCCGCTAGATTAAAACTGACGTGGAAAGGTAACACACGGCCAGCGAAAACTCTTTTTTTGAGAGCTCAGGTGGTCGTGTGGTCTAGCGGGACGGCTGCAGTGCAGGCGATTTGGTGTCACGATATCACAGTAGCATGGGTTCGAATCCCGGCGAGGGAAGAACCAAACATTTGCGAAAGCAAATTTACAGATCTAACATTGTTGGGTTGATGTTAAGACGAGTTGTATATATATATATATATATATATATATATATATATATAGAGTCTATAAGAATCTCCATCTATTTATCGGTATTGTTACAGAATCTTTCAGACTATATATATAAAACGTCTGAAAAGTAGTCAACGAGGGCGCTGGATCGTTACGAGTAACGATACATGTACACAATGAATAAATTATATAAACGCCTAAAAAAGTGTACACAACAACTCCAAATACAAAAAAAGGTAACTATAAATGTAATTATTTATAAATATTTCGGATAACAGATATCCTTCCTCAGTCAGATTCTGATGTTAAATGAATCATCTTTAAGTCTTCTTAGATTAAAATTTTAATAAATCTTGAAATTTATACAATAAAAAGTCAAACCGAACATCTGTTAAGGCGCTTGCACCATTCTAAAATTTTTTTAAACATGGCATAGGTTATGTGGCTTATTACAACAGAGCTCACATATATGCTTTAAATACAAATAATATTCAGCGATTTGAACTATCACAATTCTAAAACTTTATCGGGAAAGACAATTATGATGGTATAACATGTATAAGCATGATAACGTCTGTAAAATTACCAAATAGACAGCACTGAACGATCTAAATTTAAAAATATTTGAAATTGACAGAGTAAAGTAGCTACAACAGAGTCTGAATATTTAAACATCGCGAACTAACGGCCGTTAAAATGTTAATAAGTTTTGACTAAGTATAACTAGAAGAACGTGGTTTGGTACTTATACATCCCTCAAAAAATTAAGCAATTTAAATTGGTATCTTCAACAAATTTATTTAATAAATGAAAAAGGTTAAGAAAAAGAAACAGTTATGTGCCCTTGATGTGCCAAGTCCAGGTTTTCAGAGCTCTGAGTAAAAAATATTTAATTTTCATAGATTTACTCATCTTGATGCAGTCATTTGTGGATTAAAACATGTGGTATTGACTTTACCTCAAGAATCCATAGATTAATTTGCTGGAACCTTATAACTTGAGGAGATTCGATTTGTTTTTGTGAGTAGCCCGTGAGTTGTTTACATGATATCATAATGGCGGTACACCCTCATAAAGCTCAAATCCAGAGACACCTATCTATTCACTTCGGTATTAGTTTCACCAAGGGTATTACACATACTGATGTATTAAATGAACTAAAAACTCTAGTTGGTCAAAACGAAATAAAAACCATACAAATTACAGAGAAAGATTGTATAGTTACAGTAAACGACCAGAACACAAAACATACTTTACTCACACGAGGAATAAACTTGAAAAACCGTAGATGGTAGATGTAGAACAACAAGTTACAAATGTGACTATAAAAGATGCCCTGTGTGAAATGAGTGACATTACAATATGTGGCCATATTTCAAAATTTGGTAGTGTTGTGAATGGGTCCCTACGCAGGGGTCTAATTAAAGATACAAACATTGAGACCGGTACACGTTATGTGCAACTAACAAACTGTGTCCCAATAATTCCGACCGCAACCAAATTCAGGAGGTTCAGTGTCAGGGTATTCGCAGACAATAATAGGACAGAGTGTCCGTACTGTACGAAAACAGACCACCCATCCTATCGATGTACAAACAAACCCACCCGTCAAAATCAAGCGGCACGCAAATGTTATCGATGCAACAGTACTTCACATACAATAAAAGATTGTCCCCACTCCGAAAAGTTATGCTATCGGTGCGGGAAAGAAGGTCACATACAAAAAGATTGTCAGACTGATGACCAAGAAATGTATGGTGACTATGTACATGATATTCAGGAAGGCAGAGACGCCAATAAAGATGACTCGTGTACCGAGGATAATAACACAGAGGAAGTTATTAACGAGCTAAACAAAACCACCGAAAATGTGATTGATCTGAATAAAACCACCGAAAGTGTGTTTGAAAAAAAGAACGCTACATTACCGATTGCTCAATCAATTATATTTGGCGCATCCAATTGTAGTCGCCTTAGAAATGAGGACACAAGTGTAAATGTTATAGCGGTATCAGGCACCACTCTTGATCAAATTGACAAACTTGTTTGTCAATCTGACTATATAGTTAATTCTGACCTGGTTACTAATGTGATTTTATCATTAGGAACAAATGACATCAGTAAGCATAGGAGTGACACCGAGCAAATAACGGCAAATCTTACGACATGCATAGATACAGTTAAAACCAAATATCCAAAGGCACGCATTGGCATAAGCAGTATTCTACCAAGAAGAGGTAAGAGTGCCTCTATACAAGCATTGAATACAGCAGCAAGATCTGTCAATAGTTTTACACAAAAACTATGTACAAAAAGTCAAGTGCTGAAATACATTGACCTATGGGACGAATTCGCTCCCAACAAAACACCATACCGAGCACTGTTCGATTTGAACGACTCGAGTGGAGTACATATCAGCATGTCCGGTACAGAACTGGTAGAAAATATATTCGAGGACTTTATCAATTCAGAGTGTGAAGGTGAATATCAAACCCCGAGTAAAAAACGTAATCGAAGTTCAAGTTCCACTCCTGGCTCAAGCGAGAAACAAGTAACCAAGATGCCCAAACCATACTAACTAATTATTTACAATATATATAGTACATGATTTTTTATTGTAGTCGAAATCTAAATTGCTATAATGCATCTGTTTAATTCAACTTTGTCAACAATATTTAAAATCAATGCTTTTTTTTAAACAGCTTGTAAAAATTCTTTGTTTATTTTTATTGACATATAAACACGTGGACTATGTCCTGAATTGTGACCCTATAATCATTGTAAAATTGACAAATATTTTAAAGAGTTGTTGTAACTTAAGTGTGTTTGTTCACTAACGTACACTATGAAATTACCAATACATTAGTTTAAACATATTTATTTATAGTGGATTGGGAAATTGTACCAAGTACCAATACATTATCAGATAGTAAAATATACAATATGTTTAATTATAATGTTGACCAACGAAAACAAGTTTCTATGATTATTTGTAGTTACCAATGTGAGTTTCGGCCTAGATCACAAATTCATAAAATGAATGAAGGTGTTTATTTAATAAAATTTAAAAGGCAGTTACGGGTGTATGCTCATCCCAGCGAACTGTGACGATGTCATAAGTATGCACGAGCAAAATGATACGTCTGTTATTGTGAGAAACTTTCTATATATTGTGTGTAAATTCTTGTTACATATCTGTAGCACTTATGATTATGAACAAAACAAAGCATTATTTTACCATAACTTTGTATTATGTCAATTTCAATTGTTAGTTTAAATGTCAATGGTATGGTAGATAACAAAAAACGAAATGCCGTTTTTTACCGGTGTAAAAAGAAATATATTGACGTAATATGCTTGCAAGAAACACATAGCTCTAGTGAGGTCGAATCGAAATGGAAAAAGGAATGGAAGGGGGACAGTTTTTGGAATCATGGATCAAGTAATTCAAAAGGGGTAGCAATTCTTTTTTCAGAAAAATTTCAATTTGAAATTTCTAAAAACGGCCAAGATAATAATGGAAGAACAATTTCTGTACATGTTAAAACACCAGGGAATAACGGGGTTTTTATTTACAATATGTATGCTCCCAATTTGGCTGGTGACAGAAAATTATTTTTTGAAAAAAATATTCTCATTGATAACGGTAATAGAAATATTGTTCTTGGGGATTTTAACTGTGCTCTTATAAAAAACTTAGATCGAAAACCAGTGCCTTTTCGAGAAGACATTGGATCGCTGGAATTAAAAACATTTGTCGAGCATAACGAATTAATAGACGTGTGGAGAAAACGATTTCCTAAAGACAAACAATATACTTTTTGTCGAGGTAACTCAAGGTCACGAATTGATTACATCTTTATAAGTAGTGAGCTTCAATATAAATCGCAACAGGCAAAAACAGTTTATTTTCCGTTCAGTGACCACGACGGTGTATTCATGAAATTAAAAACAAATGAACCAGAACGTGGTCCCGGAACGTGGAAAATGAACTCATCAGTTATTCAATCGGACTTATTTAGAAATACTTTCGAAAGCTTTTGGAAAACTGGAAATTAAAAAAAAATAAGTTCGCAAATAGTCTTGAATGGTGGGAGGAAACTAAGATAAAAATCAAAAGTCTTACTATAGAAGTGGCAAAGCAATTAAACGTTACAGAAAAACAAATAAGGGAGTGGGAAAAAAAATTGGATAAAATTACGGGATCCGATCTTACAAATAATGAAAACGAATTGAATAATTTAAAAGTTAAAATAAAAGACTATTATGACAAAAAAAGCCGAGGCAGTCAGAATTAGGTCGAAGGTTAATTGGTACGAGAAAGGCGAAAAATCTACAGGGTACTTCTTTAATCTAGAAAAAAAGAGGGGCGCGGAAAAATTATGGTCTAGAATAAAAAGTGCAGACGGAAAGTATAAAGATGATATAGAATCTATTTTAGAAGAACAAGTATCTTTCTACAAAAAATTATTTACGTCAGAGGGGTGGGATAGGGAGGCGGCAGAAAATCTATTACAGAATATAGATCATAAACTAACCGAAGAAAATAAAAAAATGTGTGAAATGGAAATAACTTTGGATGAAATAAGTAAGGCCATTACAATCTTGAAACCTGATAAATCCCCTGGGGAAGACGGAATTGTAAATGAATTTTACAAAATATATTGGTATTTGATAAAGGAAGACTTCGTGGCGGTTATTAAGGATATCTTTGACAACAATTTGCTCTGTGAATATCAATATAGAGGTATGATTACGCTTATGTTTAAGTCTGGGGAGAGAGACGACATAAACAATTGGCGTCCTATAACGCTCTTGAACACGGACTATAAAATTATTTCCAAAGTTCTCGCGGAAAGATTAAAAAATGTATTACCGCAAATAATTGATTTCGATCAAAAAGGGTTTGTCAAAGGGCGCAACATTTTTCAAGGCAATAGATTACTACAAGATGTTATAGATTTTTTGTGAATTAGAAGATGAGGAGGGTGCAATATTATTTTTGGATCAACAAAAAGCATTTGATAGGGCGGAATGGGAATGGATCGATTTTTGCTTAATAAAATTTGGGTTTGGGGAAAAATTCCGGAGTTGGGTAAAAATGCTTTTCATTAACGCCAAGACGTGTATTCATACGAATGGGTTTACTTCTAGATTCGTAGGCATAACCCGTTCAATTCGTCAAGGATACCCAATAGCCCCGATGTTATATATCCTGCAAGCAGAACCACTTGCAGCTTCAATTAGAAACAATCCTAATATAGAAGGAATAAAACTTCCTACTAGAACGGGGGACTATATTGAAACAAAGCTAAATATGTTTGCTGACGATACTCAACTCTTTAATAAAAGTGAGGAGTCTATCGAAGAAACATTAAAAACTTTAAAACTGTACGAAAATGCTTCGGGGGCTAAAATGAATATGGATAAGACTGTTGGCATGTATTTAGGCAAGAGGCGAAATAAAAAACCAAAATTTAACAAAATTAAATGGTCTAAGCGTCCTGTGAAAGCATTAGGGGTACAACATGGATACGGGATAGACTTAGATCAAATTTGGTTAGAAAAAATAAATAAGATAAAAAGCTGTATGGAAGTTTGGAAATCAAGAGATCTCACATTTACGGGAAAAGTTTTAATTATTAAATCCTTTGTACTGTCTGTCATTGGATACGAAATTGAAATGAGAGGTATCCCGGAGATATACGAAAAACAAATAAACAATATTATATGGTCCTTTATATGGGATGGGAAAACAAACCAAATCGCTAGAACAGTGTGCTGTTTACCGAAAGAAAAAGGGGGGATAGGAATGATAAACTTTTTGGAAATCAAATATCATTAAATAATCCATTTTTTTTTCATGAATGAACTACTGTAACACATCCCTTTAACAAATCGCACGTAGTAAATGATCACATGACCAGAATTTAAATGTAATTGAAATTAACATAACAAAAGACCTGATGTACGGTAACTTTGAAACTGCTTAATAAATACAGGTAGCTTTTGTGAGAAATAAATAAAGATACAAAACATACTTTATTTAAAACAATTATATATGGTGAGAGGTAAAGATTATATAGATCGATAATGATTGCAGGTACATGTACATTTGTACAATGACTGTGTATATTTTGTATATTCAACTCGTCTAAACATCAACCCTTCAATGTTAGATCTGTAATTTTGCTTTCGCAAATTTTTTGTTCTTCCCTCGCCGGGATTCGAACCCATGCTACTGAGATAGCGTGACACCAAATCGCCTGCACTGTAGCCGTTCCGCTAGACCACACGACCACCTGGGCTTCATAAAAATGAAGCTTTCGGTGGCCAGGTGTTACCTTTCCACGTCAGTTTTAATCTAGCGTCGTACTCCATTACATGATATATAAGGCATGGAGATGTTTTTTTTACAGATCAGCTAAATCTGTAAAAATAACATCTCCATGCCTTATATATCATGTACTGTAGAACCATTTTCAAACCTCCCTCCTTTTTATCTGCAATCAGTGTATCACCTTTGATTTTTCTTCTGTTTTTCCATCCCATATAAAATTTCATTCAACATAAATTGACATATATTAGATAAAGATGTAAGCAAATGAATCAATTTCGGAAGTGCAAGAGTCTTAATAACAGTAACCTTGTCAAGTAGCGTTAGCTTCCTATGCTTCTTACTCTTCAACAATTTTCAAATATCAATGATGTTTGCTCTGAAATTCAAACTGGGCATCCACTCTAGATTTAAAGAGAGTTTTAATCCTAAAACCTTTAAGTTTGAACAGGACCAGCTTAGAATTTTTTTCGGGACATAAAACCAGGTCAGAATATCTTTTACTTCCAATCCAAACAACTTTTAGTTGTATTTATCTTTAATCCTGAGACTTTATGAAATATTTCAAAACAAGAAAGGGTCTCCATTAATGAATCTTCACTTCCATCAAGTGTAAGAAACGTATCATCTGCATACTGACTGATGAGTGGCAGATTGCTATTTATATTCACCCCTTTTTTCGGGGTTCCCTTTTAGCTGTATGGCAAGTAATTGCACCCAAATAATAAACAAATAGGGAGACAACCAGTCCCCTTGGCGACAGCCTCTTTCAAGGTTGAAAATTGGGACATATTACCATTATTAATGACACAGCTTTTAGCATCTGCATAAAGCACATCAAACCATTTATAAAATGAAGGACCAAAATTAAAACTAATCAAAGCCTGCTTTGAAAAATCCCATTTTATAGAATCAAAGGCTTTCTCAAAATCTATTAGTCATAACAATCCTTTTCTATCAATTTTTTCTAGATAGTGCATTGAATCATATATAAATCTAGTGTTCTCTCCTATGAATCTCCCTTTAATAAAGCCCTTTAGTGTGTCTCTAATAATGGCAAACAGTTCTTTTCTTGCTCTACCAGCAAGAACTGCAGATGCAATTTTCATATCTGTGTTCATCAAGCTGATCAGTCGCCAGTTACCCATGAATCTCCTATCTTTCCCTTCCTTATGAATACAAGTAATAATACTTTGGTATTGAAAATCTGAAAAATGGCCCAACTCATATCCAAATTGCAGAGATCAAAAGACAAAAGAATCAATGTCTTTCCCAAAAAATTTCAAAAAATCCACTGTAAATCCATCAGATCCAGGAGACTTGCCATTTTACATCTGTTTTAAAGCTTCCCCATATTCCCTATAAGATAAGTTTCCCTCAAAAAGAAGTTTTTGTTTTGCACTGAGTTTTATGTCGTGATTAAAAAACTGATTGCCATCATTACTGAATGACTTAGATGTATAAAGTGACATATAAGACTTTAAGAAATTTGGCTTCCATGGTCATCAATGAGTTCAGTCATGGTTTTATTTAAGTAGGCCCTCAACTAATGTCTGCCGTCTCTTCTCTAATTCACACTTTTTCTGATTCAGTGAAGTCACATTAATCTCGCAAGGGTTTACATTTACACTGTCCTCCAGTCCTTTGAAAACATCGTTTTCCTCCTTTGATTTTTTATACAGTATGAGACAGTAAGACTACGAATTTTCATTTTAGAACCTCTAAAAACAGCTGATCACTACATGATAACTGAACATGAAGAACATTTTCAAAATCACCCCCATAGAAATACTCAGAAACAGTATCTCTGATGCCATTTATAACTAATTCTCCATATGCAGGTTCTGTTAAGGTTGCATTTCTGTAAATATTGACAATGCAATTTCCCATAGGAACTCCTTTTACGGCTAAAACTGTACCACTTTTACTATGAAGTTTTGAAAAAAATCTTATCCTAGAATTGAAAGTTCAAATGCACTACAATTTTTTTCAAAGGTCAAAATATAGGGCTGTGCGGCATATTTTCAACGTTTATATGCCCTGAACTTTTCAGAGTTTTAACTAACACTAATTTTCTTAACTACCCCTACCTCGAAGGAAGGGTTACTACAGATTTCAATGTAAACAGTATGCACATGTATATTTACTGGTAACATTCCCAAGTTATGTCTCTATGAGATGGAACACAGAGAGCATAACTTGGAACCAGTATGTAAACAAAATTGATTTTCTCTGAATATTCTAGATCTCCCCAAAATAGGCGTGGTTTGAGAAATAGCTGTATTTACAAAGTGCAACCTTAATTAAAGGCTGATAATTGCAGTATCCTTTGCCCCGCTTAGCTAAGGATGATGTAAAAGTCAATAAAATGGCAGAGTTATCTGTCCTGTATCCAGGAATAATTTTTGTTGATTCCATCAATGTAAAAAAGGCCTCAGATTCAAGATAATAATCAAGACGGCTCTGTTTAATGGGAGATTTCTAACGCTATGTAAATTTTCTATTACTAGGATAACAAATTAAGTCCTCCAAGGGTCTAATAGTAAAATTGTTTCATCAATCTTTCTCCTGGAGTTGGGGTTTCTGTCATGTATTACATTTTAAGTGTCATCATTCTTATCCTGCACTTCATTTCAGTCATCCAGAAGATGAAACTTGTATTAAAAAATCTCATAGTTTACCCAAGTTATCTTTGATTGTTTAGAGTCAAGTCTAATATGATGTATCTTCCATGTTAGTCTATAAGAGATTCATGAACTTCGTAATCATAACCATCCCTGCACATGACACAAACTCCCGCACTTCTACTATCACCATGACTGAAGTAACACTGATGACCCCATTCATCACCCCATAAAGTTTCAATATCTCTTGTAATGTGTGTCTCTTGAAAACACACAATCGAACTATTTTTTTATTTTGCCCAGTTGAAGACATCAGATCTTTTCTTAACACTAGAGAAAAAAAACCCTAACATTCATTGACAAAATTTTATATGATTATCCATTATGTCATATTGACTTGAAATACAATATTTTTATCTAAACACAAGATCTAGAGCAAGCAAAACAATCTAATACAATGAAATAAACTTACATAAACTACATTTGCACAATCAATTACACAATCATTATCTCTCACATTTATACTGTTAAGATAACCCACATCCATGGAGATGTTCTCTTTGATGTGTTGCAGCTTTATGGCATTAAATACTACAATTCTGAAATGCATGTTATTCACACTAACAAAAATGGTCTTCTATGGTAATTGATTTATAAAAAACAAAAACAGAAACACTTATATACACAATGTACAAGAAGTAAACAAAAAGCTTAACTAAGTGAATATGTCAAAACAAGGTATCGAATGTGTGTCAAAAGATAATAATTGAGAAGTCACTATTAATCATAAATGTTTCACATAGAAAATACTTTAAAGTGATAATTCAAAAGTGCATTGTTTAGGCATGTTTTTCTTTTCTCAGTCATGAGGGTATGATCAGCTTAGTAGGCAGTATTTTTCGGTACTGAAATGATTTATAAATATTCTCTCTAAAAGTGTCCGTTTATAAATTCATATTAGGAAACTAAGGTTCCACTCCCTCAGGCAAAGTTGGCCTTCAGTTTGCACTTTGTAAAAACAGCTGTTTTACAAGCCACGTCTCTTTTGGGGAGATATATAATATACATAGGTATGTTGATATGTTAACGTACTGGTTCCCAGACATGATCTCTGTTTATCATCTCATAGAGACATAATTTGGGATTGTTACCAGTATAGAAAAACATGGAAGCGCCTAAAAATTAATTCTTAGGAGGAAGGGGAAGTATTGAATTTTATCATTAGATTAAACTCTTAGAAGTTCAGGGCATATACATGTTGAAAATATGCTGCACACTTCTATATATTGACGTTTTAGTAAAATAGTAGTGCATATCAAATTCCAATCTGGGATATAATTTTTCACGAACCTTCATAGTAAAAATTTAACCGCAATGAGAGTTCCAATGGGAAATAACATTGTCTATATTTACAGAATAGTAACCTTCAATGAATCTTACTATCGTTCTAGGTCCTTTATAGGTAAACAGTGCTTCAATTATTTCAGTTCTAAAACGTCGGGACAGAATTTTGCTAACATCCCTGGGATATATCTGTCAACATATGTGAAATCGATATTCCATAACAATCAACCAACGCGTGATGGCGACCGTAAATTTTTGAAGTTTTTAACCTCTTGCAAATTTTGGCTTAACAGCTTCTTTGTAAGCAGCAACCCTCACATATATCATGATTAGAAATTCAAGATCTGAAATAGCGTATCAACTGTGAATTATATACTACATACACAGGTGCTGCTTGATAATAAGGAAAATTACAAATGGGAATTTAAGATCATCTCTGTTGTTGTAAAGGTTTGTTCTCAACAAACTGTCATTATCAATTTATAGATATAAAACAGCTTTTATAGTATATGGTTTATCCTTAGCTTCAAAACTTCGATTGGAAATACACTCATCATGGATAATATGACTGACATTTTAAATTTGCGCCAGAAAAAAAACCTTAAAAAAAACTCATTAGTGACACTGGAATAAAAAAGTGTTAAAAACGTCAAATAAAGTACGAAGTTGAAGAGCATTGAGGACCAAAAAATCCGAAAGTTTTGCAAAATACAGCTAAGTTATCTTATTTCTAGGTTGCAAAGCCTTAGTATTTTAAAAATTAAAAGTTTGGAAACAGTTTATTTAGAATTATGACCATATCAATGATAATTAATTTCAACACATAAATGCTGACTACTGAGCTTGTAGTACCCGCGGTGTATAACAACTGATAGCAGGAGATTTCACCTAACGTTGAATTATTTAGTAAGAGTACATAATTTAAATAATGGAACGTTAATTCCAAGGATAATGATAGATTCTTGACATTCTTCTTAATAAGCTCATGTATGGGTCTGCCTCATATGTACAAGGGAACAAGTCGACAGGAAGATGAGCCAGTTGGTGTCCATAGTAATTGTTTGTATAAAAACACATCATGTAAATGTAGCAAATTTGTTATCAATCATAAAATCCAGCATCTTGATAATGTCAGTTTCCAACAGTTTTCTGATTGAATGAGAATGATTTTTTAACCCTACCTTAAGCCATATACGTGTATCGATGTTGGCCTTGCTATCAATGAAACAAAGTAGGATGAACTCTTTCATTTTTTTTCTTTAAGTATGGAATCAGGAATACTTGTGTTAAAGGTAGCAAAGAAGTATCAATATATGATGACGCAATCCCAAGGAAGTTAGTGTCATAATAATTTAGAGACCGGCCTTATATTGCTAATACAGGTTATGTTGATAATTGTTTCAGAGGTTTAACGGAACACTTGGAAGACCCAATAACACGTTATATGTGAGGACACTAATGCTTTTTAGGTATCCAATACATAGTAGGATATCCGATTTTTCATCTCTGGTTAAAACTCAAAAGAAACAAAGAAAAGACCTATGAGTTTTCAGAATTTCCCCTTGGGTAAGTGTCGTCGGGTATATATTGAGTTTCAAAAGAGGTTGAAATTACCAATTCCGTTATCATGCACTTTTTAAATGTGATTTTCAAACAAATAAGATGATGTCCACGATGTCAAAAACATTTGTTCGTGGTATTATCTGCGTGGACAACATATTTGTCATGAAGGTAAAAACTTGCTTAGCAATACTTTGGCCTTTAAAGATATGTGTAGCTTGTGTATTCATAGTCCAAAACAGAACAAAGATCTTTGTCTTTTTTGTCGGACCTTTTGTACTCGTTGACATCTGATCCAGTTTAAAAGAGGGACGAAAGATACCAGAGGGACAGTCAAACTCATAGATCGAAAAACTGACAACGCCATGGCTAAAAATGAAAAGGACAAACAGACAAACAATAGTTCACATGACACAACACAGAAAACCAAAGAATAAAAAACACGAAACCCACCAAAAACTAGGGATGATCTCAGGTGCTCCGGAAGGGTAAGCAGATCCTGCTCCACATGTGGCACCCGTCGTGTTGCTTATGAGATAACAAATCCGGTAAATAGTCTAATTCGGTAGGGCACATTCATGAAAGGGAAGGGGATTGTAGTTACGACGTAAGGAACATATCCGATATCATTTGTGAAACGGTTATTCTGTAACGGTCAACCAACTCGTGATGGCGTCCGTTAAATTTACGAAGAGATGATTTCAACTTCACCATTTGGAACTCTTGATTTAATAGCTTCCTTGTGAGCAACAACCCTCTAACAAGGAAATCATGATAGGAAATGCAAGCACGGGAATATCGAATCAATTGGGAGATATATACACCGTTTGCAGGTGCTGCTGGAATGTTGCTACATAGAAATGGAAGGTTCACAATTGGAAAGCTGTAATCATCTCTTTTGTCGTAAAGTTTTGTTTTCGATCGACCTTCATTGTCAATTTCTAGATGTAAGTATGTATTGCATGCTACTGGGTGGATGATGTAATCAGTGATAACATATTTTCAGGCAGATAGATCGACGCATGACAAGAATTTAATACGACCAACAGACAATATCAATGTTGTGAATTATCAAAATATGTCTGTAGATGTCATTGTAAACCTTGCAGAACGAAAGTTTTTTGACATTTCTCAATTTATTTACTCATGAAAACTCATACCACCTGAATGCCAGGTATATAGGCTGTCTTGATGAAATCCCCAATTTGTTTTAGCATAACATTTGCGCTCATTTCCATTACACATGTGCATTATATCAGAACATTTGCGCGCATTACAATTACATTTACGAGATGCTTTTTACTTCATGTGTGCGTATCTTTTTTTTACAGTTAAACGCAAATCAATTATTAATTTTTAATTATTAGTAATGTTTTGTTATGTTGACCATGTTACACTAACAATCGCTTTTCTCAAAATGTACATATACTATCGAATACATATGTAATTTAAATGGAATTGATATTGGATTTTTTTTTAAAGTTTTGATCGTTGCAAGCGACATATTAAACAAGTTTTCTATGATATATGTTTCTGTACACAAGCGATACGCATTTAGCTCGTCCATTTAAAGGCGGGAATAAGACAATAATAAAACCAGTTGTTTCGGACATTTTGTTTATTATTGTTTAACAAACTTTTGAAGACGTGGAAGAACAAAATAAAAAGAACAGACATGGAAGAAAAATGCTTTTTACTTTGATTATGTTATGTGGAATAAATTAACATTTTAATTAAAAATTAATTTTGTTTCATCTAAATACAATGATTATAGTTAAACAAACTTGTTGAAAGTATTTATGGTTTGAAGGATTCTATTACGTTATAAATTATTACTTTTAAAAAGGATATCAAAATGTATGCAATAATTATATGAATTATTAACACGTTCGCCTTTTTTAAATGATTTGCAATGATTTGTGAGTATGATACTATTAATAGTTAGATTTACAATGCAAAATCATTAAATAATTCATGTGTTCTACTTCCAATCAGTAATTGACTTCATACTTGTGTGATTTAATACACGTGTTAGAAATGTCGTAACAACTGCTGCTGCTCATTTTGGGTGGAAGTAAAAATACCTTGTTTTTGGTGTTACCTGTATAGGCGTATTTGATACCGCTGAAATTGTTTTTAAATTTTAAAAAAGAAAAAAAGTTCGCATCAGCTGACATTGTTTCCCGTATTTACAATCTAGTTCCCGGTAATAAGTCTCATTTGGTTTATCACATTCGTGAAAAGTGGACGGGATTTGGAACATATCCGCTATCATCTGTGAAATGGATACTAGTATTCCATAACGATCAAATTTCTTGTGATGGCGTCCGTAAAATTTACGAAGGGATGATTTCAACTTTACCATTTTGAACACGTGGTTTAATAGCTTCCTTGTGATAACACTCTAGACTCAACATCGTTCTAGGATTTTTACAAAACTTGGTAATACTTAATCCTCATTAACATCTAGAATCCGGTATATTTTCAAGGTCAAAGGTCAATGTCGCAATTGGACATGCAATTTATTTGAAATCCTTGTTAACACTCTAGACTCGTCATAGTTCGACTTCTGTTGACCTAACTAGGCATATACTTAACCCGTATGAATACCTAGAAGCAAATTCTTTTTCAAAGGTCAATAGATTATCAACTCTTACACCATAAAGAAAACATAATTTAAGACAAAAAACGCAGAGGAAAAAAAAATATATATAGAATGTAGAGTGTCGTGTGTATGTTGATCAGGCAATACGACGTTTAAAGACACTCAGGGTCGTTTGGTTCAGGAGACATCATTAGAAAGAACTAAATCAAATGCATTTGTAGTTGGATTGTTTGCTGGACTCATTTTCATAGTAAACGAATGCAACACATACAATATAAAAAAGATGATGTGTTATGATTGTCAATTCGACAACTCTCCAAAAGAGACAACATGGAACAGAAATAAACAACTATAGGTCACCGTATGGCCTTCAACAAAGCCCATACCACATACTAGTAGTCAGCTATAAAAGGTTCTGAAATGACAAATGTTATCAATTCAAACGAAAAAATTAACGAAAAACAAATATGTAACACATCAACAAACGACAACCACTGAATTATAGACTCCTGACTTGGGACAGGCACATAAATGCAGAATCTTTCGGGGTTACAATGATTATGTTATTAGGCAAATGAACACAAAATCCCAAATTTGCATCTTTAGAATAAGTCATTGAGCATGTATCTTTTGTAATAGGGGGACTGGTGATTTCCAAAATAAATTGTTTAAATTTTTTTTTTTGAATCGTTCCAGAATGAGAATGAAAGATAGTTTGTTTCTATTTAGCGGTACAAAACTTTGCAAGAATTTTTTCATTCTGAAAAAAAAAAAAATAAACATGTACCCCCCTTTTTCAGCAAAAGGTAAAGATTTGCCTTATTGTTTTATTACTTTTTGCATTCAGTAATCAAATGATTAAAACTACACGTATGGGTTTTAACTACAATCTTCAATGTATCTTCAATACATCACGTAATTGATTTTAATATTCACATTTAGAAATTAATTTTTATCTTTTAAAATGCTGGATTGACTATGACTTGCATACTATAGATAACGTATTTTTGTGGTCAAACATATAATAAAAACGATAAAGTATATATACTTTTAGAGATGACCCCCACATCACATTGTATTCATATTCCTTCCAACACGAGCGCCAAGAGTAATATCGACTTTCCTAACACATCTAATAAATCATATAATAGCAAGTTTTACGTATATTTACAATACTAATGGTTGTGTTAAATACCAGTACTTCAGTTTCTATTAAAAAACGTTACAGATTGCACTTTGTAAATACAGTTGCTTCTCAAACCACGCTTCTTTTGGGGAGATCTAGAATATTCATAGAAAATTAATTTTGTTTACATACTGGTTCCCAGTTACGCTCTATGTGTCCCATCTCACAGATACATAACTTGGGAATGTTACCAGTAAATATACATGTGCATATTGTTTATATTGCAATCTGTGGTAACTCTTCATTCGAGGTAGATTAGTTAAGGAAATTAGTGTTAGTTTAAACTCTGAGAAGTTGAGGGCATATAAACGTTGAAAATATGCCGCACAGCCCTATATTTTGACTTTTGGAAAAAATTGTAGTGCATTTGAACTTTCAATTCTAGGATAAGATTTGTTTTCAAATATTCATAGTAAGAGTGGTACAGCTATAGCCGTAAAAGGAGTTTCGATGGGAAATTGCATTGTCAATATTTACAGAAATGCGACCTACATAGAATGCATAACTAAACAATTACGCTGACAGTTTTGAATAGCTGTTTATAAAGTCTTACACATATAGCTATATCTGATATTATGTTATCGCTAATATAAAAAATAACATACACACACAAAGCAAAACAAAACAAACATTTTTACTTGATAATTTACACGGCGTTTTTCATTTTGCACACTTGTTTCGACATAATTAAGATTAAAGCATAACTCTGTTTTAAAATTATTTAATTTGAAGATCTAATTTAAAATGTTAATGTTCATTTTAAGACAGAATGCCTGTGTAATTGTCAATGTTTATCTAAACAATGCAGTTGCGCCAGTGTGTAATTTAACGAGGAGGGGGCCTCAAATGGACGAGGAAGAACAAACTCAACATAGACGGCAGCAAAATGACAATGTTGAAGTTCAACAAGAGTTGATTATGCCTAATCAAGATACTGACGTTCAAGTTTTCGCGCCTGTATCCCAGCTTATATGTGAGGTTGACGATGATACATGATTTGATTAACCAAATATGTTGGCAAATAATATTGAAACTGACACATCCATTACCCAAACAGTTAAAGAACAAAATTTGTAATGTCGTTATATTGACTTATCAATTATGCATAAAGCAACTTCTGTAGTCATTTTGATAAACAAAGTTATCTTGAATCAAATGAATATGGTAGGTTGATAACTCAAACAAATCTTTCAAAAAAGAAACATTATTAATATTAAAACCTGTACTGATGCATTTTTAGCTTATTCACAAGACAAGTTTTGATTCAGAGACATCCAATGAAAGCTAGTCAGCAGTTTGCCTAAATAGCTATCAGGAGAGGTGCTGCAGCTGACAGTACTATTGAAAAGTGGTACATGTAATCAGCAATTTAGATTAGATATACAAGAAATGCTTTAAAAAAGGGGAAAATAATTGATTTTAATTATGGCTTCAAATAATTGCTGTAGCTTCAACTTATAAGCAACAACAACGCTTTAACAAATATTATGACTTAAAATTTAAATGAAATTGCTCTCGTTATTGTTCTTTGAATCAACCATCAATAAGATGTAGGAGATATTGAGGTTTTGATAGTAACAAGCATAGGGCGCCGGGTAATGTTTATTGATCTTTCAAACCAAGAGTTCGAACTGGCAACATATTTTTTCAACAAAGTATGGATAATAAATTTGCCCAAAAATAGTTTGTCATCGAAATTTTTCTTTTTTTGAATTTCAGATAAAAGGAAATTGCAGTTTGACATATAGCATATAAGTTTCTCGCCAGTAAAGGTTGAACTGCTGGAAAATAAGTTAAACGATTATCCAAATCTTTCTGATTCTATGATACTGTTATATGGTTTTAAACAAAGGTTAAGATTGAATTACACGAGACTAAGATATTCTAGACAAGTCGATAAAGTTTTGCCTGTAAAAGAAAGCCCAGATGAGGCAGTTAAAAAAGTTCAAAGCGGAACTTGGTAAAATGGTTGGACATTTAAAGAAAAGCCTGTCTCTAATTTACGTCGCTCACCCAGTGTATCCAAAAAGGCCTGGTGGTCTTAGATTACTAACTCATTTGTCATACCAACCTAATTCCAATGTTAATGATTACATTGACGACTTTAACAAACGTGAAATACTCTTCATTTTATAATGAGACTAATATGATTTAAAAATTAGGACACATTCACTCATAGGAAAACAAATATTAATTCAGCATTTCGATTATTAATAGTGTATCCAGGATATTTAGACTTTCTGGCATTAAATTACTAGATAAATATAGCATGAATACAACAATGCCTATGGGTTGTTCAATATATTGTGCTGCTTTTGAAAAGTTTTCAACATTTTTACATTTGGGTGTGTCAAATAGAACAGACGACGGTGAGCATTTGATGTTGATGTTGATTTTCGATGAAATTTGTAATGAATTAAGTAAACCTATTGCAGATGAAAAAACTGAGGGTCCATCAACAATTATTGAATACTTTATTTCAATAATTGATTCTGAAAATATGATGATTAAAATTCCTCTGGACAAAATTACACAGTTGTTAGAATTAGTTGATTTCTCCTCCAGTCAAAAAAGGTTACTAATGGAGTAACTTTAACCATAAAATTTAATTTTAATGCACCCTCCCAACACACGGCTAAATTATATATTATACGAAAGCTACACATCTGTACTATCTGTTTTGCCCGGTCGTAAAATAATCGTACGGTGCAATTTTCGTCAAATCAAGACCAAAGGCAAAGGACGATATTTTCCAAAATGTCAGCTTGATTGCATATTATGACTTCTATATACTTAATTCATGTATGCAAACAATTTAAACTTTTAGCAGAGAGATTAACGGTCATTAATCAAACGCAGTTTTAAATATCCAAAGTGCATTTTTGATAGACAGCACATGTTTCCTTAAATTCGAGTAAAAGTTAACAAAATAAGTGAAAACCAAAATTTGTTCTTTCTTATGTAACTGCTAATCACTTAAAACTAATTAAAACCCTGTAATAACTATCAAAGCAGTTTTTGACATCATCAATTTGCTATAATTATGCGCACTTCTAAGCAAACAGGATATCATTACAACTCATAGAATTGCCAAAATAACGCCATCTGCGAAAACATAGCTTGTAAGCATTTTTCATTTTAAAACATTGTATGTGGTCAATATAAGATTTTATAAACAAATTCTTTTAAGAATCTGAAAATTTTAACAAACAAAAAATATGTTCGAGCATCATACTACTACTTTAATTAAATGGGGTGAAACTCCGAGATTGAAATGTATAATGTAATTACCAGACTGAAATAAACATCTTTCGACTATTCTAATTGTTTGATTTGTAGCTTCATAATAAACATTGTTGTAGTGAAAAGACCTTTCATTCATTTAATGTGGACCATCTAAAAGAAATTGAAAATTTAGACAAAAATAAATAAAAAAATAATTTGATGAAAATTAAATTTCAAAGAATTCAAAAACCAGTAAACGCATTATAAAACATGTCTTCTTGATTGCTTTTATTGCGTTGTTCATTGTTTAAATGCATAATTCATTAAAAAAGAATAATTTTGAATAAAAAAAAAAATCCATTAATACGCAACGATTCTAGTTACAACTAGACTTCCTGAATAGCTTGAATGACCTTTTCCGTTTCCATACGAGACTGACTTCAAGCAAGCGATTCTGAAAACGACAGAAAAGAAGCTACCAATATCTTTAAAACTTCACTTTCGACTATATAGATGATATCCTTTCACTGAATAATGCAAATTTTGTGACAAATGTTGGAATTGACTCAACAGATACAGTTTACTCTATCACGTATCTTGAAATCGACTATGAGGGTCGATTGAGAACACATTCAAAGAAAAAAGAGATGATTTCAGCTACCCAATTATAAACTTTTCATTTCTATGGAGCAACATTATAGCAATGCCTGCATACCTATACTACTAAAGGAAGAGATTGCATTAAGCCGCAACAACTCTGAAACCATACAAAGTCGGTAATATTTATGATACGACATATAAATGTACAAAATGTAGGGTTTTGCATTTCCTATGCATGCCCGCGAAATTTAAAAAAAACATTCTCTTTATTTTAACAGTTGCCCAATTGTAACGCGATATCGCGGCATCTTCTTGTGGGGTATATATCTCCAAGAAGATACAATATTCCAGAGCTTGCACTTACTTAAACGATTTCCTAGATGGTAGATAATTGCTCACAATGAAGATATTTAATAAAGGCAACTATAATATACCGCTATTCAGTAGTCATCAATCGATTTAACTGAAACAAATCCTGGTCACAAACCAAAAACAGAGGGAAACGCATCAACTATAAGAGGAACACAACACAATAACAGAAACACTGCACTGCTACGAAAACAAACGTCAACATACGTAGAAACAGACTATCGATAACAACTGCTATATGCCTGACTTGGTAAGTTCCAATCGACGTAACCAAAATACCGTCATCTCTGCCTTGAATGTCACCTACTGAATAAGGCTTGTCATCGAGTAAGAAATTACATGAGCAACCAGACGGGTGTCACATGTGGAACAGGATCTGCTTACCCTTTGGGACCCTTTAGTTCACCCCAAATATTTTTTTGGGGTTCGTGTTACTCAATCTGTAGTTTTATATGTTGTCTTTAGTATACTGTTGCTTGTCTTTTTTCTTTTTTGCCCGGCGTTGTCAGTTCGTTTCGAGTTTGATGTTCCTTTGATATCTTTTGTTTCTCTTTAAGTAGTAAAAGTTTTAAAAATTGTAGATCATTGTAGTAAAATGTATTATGATTACAATTTGGTTCTAGATATATATCACCGTGAGCAAATTAACTTATTTTCGCGGGTATTTGTCTTATTGCGTTTTTTTTCACTTTACTTTGAGGCGATATTTTTTGCCGATTTTCATTACTGCGACTTGATGTCTTTGAAGTAAAATAATACCAAAGGGACATTCAATCTCAAACCATGAACTGAATAAACTTAGTTAAAACCATGAACAAAATAAAATTAATGTTTAGGAAACGAACAAGAGTCCACAAAACACAGCACAGCATGAAAACGATCACTGCCTAAAACAGCAAATAAACTGATGAGGTCAGGAAGGATAGGATATTCAACCTTTTCATTACTTTAACAAAAGCATCTTTAGTTCGAATAATTAAAGAAATGCAACCTTTAAACACATTTAACATGTCTAACACGTTTTTAAACAAAATAAGAAGCAGGCAGCATTATATTTAGTAAGTGTACATCCTGCTTTTAGACAACCAAGTGTTCATAAACGATGGTTTCGAACTTAAAAAAAAAAACCTTCCTTTATTATGGAAACTCATTCTCCTCTTTAATATTGACAATTAGCGATGTGCTTGCTAATTAACTCAGAATAACAAAATGATCGCAATTTTCAGATGGCAGATTTTTGGGCAACTGCAAACACTTCAATAGAAGGCTATTCTATGAATTATTGTTAATAATAGCACTTAAAATTATCAAAACAAATATTCCTTGACCCAAAAAATATATATTTATATTTATTTTTTTTGCATACAAATATCGATCCCCAAAGATATACTTTGCTTTTGAAAGATTTTTTGGGGATTTGTGATGAATTTTAATTTTCGGGAAATATTGCGCATCTAACCTGTTATTTTTTGTTTGATTTTGAAATAATGTATCATGTTATATAAAATGCATATGATCTTTTGGAACATTTTATGGAACAAGAATTAGAAAAAAATTAAATGTCTATTCATGAGCTTTGACCTTGATTTGATAGACAATGCACCGTACGGGATTTGTACAACCCGCCAAAACAGAAAGTACAGAATATAAGCTTTCAAATGATATATATATAAAACAGTCGTGTGTTAGATGAGTGCCTTAAAGTCGTTAACTAAGCGTCTTTTTGAAATATGTCACTCGCCTATACTCTTAAGG
Source organism: Mytilus galloprovincialis (assembly GCF_965363235.1). Classification (NCBI taxonomy): domain Eukaryota; kingdom Metazoa; phylum Mollusca; class Bivalvia; order Mytilida; family Mytilidae; genus Mytilus; species Mytilus galloprovincialis. The sequence continues at coordinate 18,080,661 of NC_134841.1, forward strand.
TTCAGCATAACAAATGGACAAATATGGCCGTATTTTCACCTCAAAAACTACTCTGTATACAGACTTACCTGTGCTGTTTGGAAAATTTTAAGGCCTAGCATCCACTCGATATATAAAAGTTAAATGCATTTTGTGTTTAAGAAAGATAAAATCTTTCTTGGTTTTTGATGGGCATTTTTTTCCCCGTCTGCAGAAGGTGTAAAAATAAACAAACACCTGAATTACTTTGATACTGTCCATTCACTGACTCAGGTAAACTCTTTAACTCACATATAGTTGTGAAGATACCTCTTGTCCATGTCAATTAAGGACAATCAAAACAATACAAAGCGGTTTTTACCTGAGGGGAGCATCTCAAAGTTGTACCACAACTTAGATAATTTCCACAACTGGTGCATGAAAGAAAAAAAATGACCATCAAAATCCAAAAGAGATTTTATCTTTATGAAACACAAAATGCACTAAACTTTTATATATCTAGTGGATGCCCGGCATTAAAACTTTTCCAACTTCACAGGTAAGTCTGTATTCAGAGCAGTTTTTGGCATGTAAATCCAGCCATATTTGTCCGTTTGTTATGATGAACCTCAAGCACATGTAACCATTTACCTGTTGTTCAGCATTTACTACAAAAGCTTTATCATCAGGAAGAGCATCACGAAGACGTTAAGATAGTTCATTTAGTCAATCCAAAAAACCTACATCATTTTTGAAGAGTTTCAAACGGCAAGAAACAAGATTTATTAAGTTTGAAATCTTTTTTGACAACATTTAAAAGGCTTACATGTATTCAGATTTCAAATTTGGTAAAAAGTCCTGATGAAGGAGTAATGTCACTTTTGAGACCAATAGTTTTGAGACATTTAAATACATTTTCCAATTCAAAGCTATGTATTTTTCATCAATAACCCATTATAATAGCAAATTCTTTATCTTGTGGAAGGTTGACAAAATCCAAAGAGACGGCACCAACAGCTGAAGAAGAACTGACACAGGAATTTTTGGAGTTCTTGATTTAGAAGCCTCCGAACTTTTTGATGCCGCTTTTACAAAAGCAGTATATTAACAGGCAGAATCAGTTACTAGTTAAAAGTAAGTAGTAAAATGTCTTTTCACAAATTTCTTATGGAATGTAAATTACCAATTATTTGGCAGCCTACTCTCGACTACTTAATGAAATACAAAGCTTTTTTGCCAAAAACAAAAATATGAAACACAGACTCGCAGGTCATATATATCTGGTTTGTATTATAAACTGAAAGCGGACAGTTTTGAAGACACTAAAAAATCCATTCTTCATTTTTGGTTGAAATTCCAAAGGAACATAGAACAGACCTATGATTATCAAGGATTTCCTCTTTGGTAAGGGTCGTGAGGGTGGGTAGATGTTGAGTTTCCAAGTGAATTGCCAATACCTTATTCGTTTATCAAGCAGTTAATGTAATGAGTTTTACACACAAAAACGATTGTTTGGGGCTTTTTCTGCGGGGACAAGTTAAGTTTGATGGTATTATTTAAGTGATAGAAACCCTGTTTCCACCTTTTCAGTGCTTGTTGCACTTAACTGAATCAAAGAAAAACATAATTATATTGTCATCGATCGATTTATTCTTTGGCCTCTTGAAAATCTGAATCTTGTTATAATGTTGTTGTAAAATTAAAGCCATAAAAAATTCGCCAATTCTAAATATTTATTGTTTTTTATTCATGAGACCAATAATTGGATCACGATATAGAAACCAACTGTATGTCATAGGTGTTACTTTATTCGATTCGCCATCTACGAACAGTTTTAAATTGGTATATTCGATATCTTATTTAATAATGAAATTTATCTATTGACTTGATTTATTTTCCTTTGAGAAGTTTTGATTGTTGCAAGCGACATTTTAAACTTGTTTTATTATTATATATTTTTCTGTACACAACCGATACGCATTTACCTCGCGCATTAAAAGGTGGGAATTAAGACAATAATACAACCAGTTGTTTCGGACATATTGATTCATTGTTTAACAAAGTTTTGAAGGAGTGGAAGGACAAAATAACACACCACACCCATTCATAGAAACTATGTGTTTGCTGCTGATATTTTTCTAAATACCAGATTCAGTATGCAGTCTTAACCAAACTTATAATTTATCTTATTTAGGTGCTAGCAGCCCTGTTACCACCTCTACAGTGTTGGTTTCTATTTACTGAAGCATAGACAGACATAATTATACTGTCATTGAAAAATTTATTTTTTGGCCTCTTGAAAATCTGATTGTTGTTGTGATGTTATTTTAAAGTTAAAACCATGACAATTTTGCCAATCCTAAATTTGTGTTGTGTTTTATTCATGAAACCAATAATTGGATCACGACATCGAAACTAACAACAGTGTGCATATAAACACGGAAGGGGCACAAAATAAAGACAGAAAACTTGACGATTCTTTCATCCTCAAAAAGCGTGAGTACGGAAATTACACACCAATGGACCCAAAACGTAAGAGAAGTGACGGAACAACAACACCTACCTCCGCGGATAGAATAAACAAGCGGTCCAATACTGAACTTAAAAAAGCTTAACTCAAAATATGGCAAATCAAACTTAATGATGTTAATTAGAAGAAAACTTTTTTGTTTTAAATGCATACCTGAGTTTTTAAATTTTGTAAATATGTCCATTTATTTTAAACATCGTATTTGTATATTGTTTTTTATTGATTATAGACTGTAGTTTTTATTTCATATATCATATGTATAAAAAAGAAGAGTTTCAGGAAAGATGATTAGTATAAAGTCAAATTTTTCAATATTTAATTTCGAACTTTATATGGGACGGAAAAGTGATTCAGAAAGATAGAAATGTCTGCAGTTTGAATGAAATAAAAGGGGGGATGGGTATAGTAAGTATAGATATGTTTATAAAAAGCAAACAAATAAAACTTGTATATCGTTTAATGCAGAAGCCATTTGAAAGGATGAATGCGATCGGTAAGTACTGGCTTCGGAAATTTGATGAAAAATATAATGATGCCTTTTTTGTATGGAAATGTTCCAGTTTAAATGGTTAAAGTCATAAGAAACCTCAAATTAAAAAAAAATAATGCATATGTTGTTTATAACTCAATGGATAGTTTTCATTATAAAACTTATGTACATACACTTAAAATACTTTATTTTAATTGCTTCCTTCCAGGAAGCAATTCCCCAACATATGTTCCGTATTCAAGGTGATCTCAGTGTGACCCATCTCGTAAAAATCCGGTGATCGCAATACGCATGGATGTCCTAAAAACAATCTATTGTCTGATTGTACATGTTAAACACGTGCACAATATCCATGCTTTTTGTTGACAAACAGGTGATAATTGTTTTTTAACTTCGGCTTCAAAACACGAACTTGAATTACCTCCCATATTTTCACAACAACACTGACCGATTGAAAAAAAAATTGACGATTATACGAAATTTATGCGAAAAAAACGATAAAATCGTGCACAGAAGACTAAGTTTATGATGTTTGTATGCATTGGTTCAAGAATTGGAATAACAGTATTTTTCACCGGTCACTCGTTTATTTTGACTTTAAGATATGCACCAATTACCCAAAGTTTATCAGAAAATTATAAATACGTGGTCAGGATTCATTCAAAATTTTGATACACCTTCAAATAAAAGTGATAATTTAAAACTTTGAATTTTTTAAAAACTAAGGCTTTTCTACTTCAGGAAAAGATTACCTTAGCCATATTTGGCATAATTTTTAGGAGTGTTGGTCCTCAATGCTCTTCAACTTCGTACTTTATTTGGCCTTTTAATCATTTTTTTTATTCGAGCGTCACTGATGAGTCTTTTGTAGACGAAACGCGCGTCTGTCGTGAATATAAAATTTTGGTCCTGGTATCTATGATGAGTTTATATATATATATATATATATATATATATATATATATATATATATATATATATATATATATATATATATATATACAAGGTTATTTGTAAACTCTTCTATTCGTTTCAAAAATAAACCATTGTTATACTTTTCTTTTTTTAAAAGCGATATCACAACTATCCAGGAATTCAGAAACTACAGATTCTATGAGCTGTAATGAAATTTATAGGGAGCTGAATGATCAGAGAAATTGTATTTCCGAATTTCAAAAATTTAACAGGCAATTTCAAAAGATTTCTTGCAAATTTGGAAATCTTTCAGAAACAAGAATTTGCATTATGAAAGAAAATTAAAGATGTCAAATGACCTTGAGATCATGAACTTAAGCAACCAACCAAAACTATCAAAATTACAACTCAAATATATTCGTACGGTTTTAAATAAAGATATATCTCCAAAATTTCAAATTAAGTGGGTAGAAATATTTGGAACAAATATACCTTGGGAAAATATGTGGTCGGGATTAAAACAGTTGACAATTGACATTAAAGTAAAAGAATTTCAAATAAGATCCATGCACAATATTTCATATACTGAAGAAATGGAAAATGCCACATTTTTTAAAACGACAATGATATAGAAACCCTGCAACACTTATTTTTCAGTTGTAGTACATCAGAGATAATATTTAAAAATCTCCCAAGAAATACTTACCAAATCGAACATAGGAATAAATAATCCTATTTTTAAAAAGGACATTCTGTTAGGTGAAAACACGGGAATACTAAAATATGATAATTTTTTAAACATATTTATCATATATTCGTTATGATCTCTATGGAAAATTATACTAATTTATACAAACATAAAAATAAAATTATAAAAAAGTATAAGCCTATCATGTTTATTGTAGTAACTTGATGTACAACTTTTGTATTGGTATCATATTATTACTTACTATTTTAAAAATAAGGTATAGAGCTTATAGATGCTTCTAACATTATATAGATATATTTTTGTACACTAATTATAAATCCAAGGTAAAAAGTGGACTTCATTTTTATTGCCTATTTCCCCTGGATAGATGGTTTCATTTTGTAAACAGGGACCTTTTGCTGGTTCATGGACGACTAAGGTAATTGAATACAGGAAATATTTAGGAATCAAACGTTTATATGTCTTAAAACAACTGTAATGTCTTATAATCAATACTTTTAACTATAATTACATGTCTTTCATATTACATGTCCATTATATTGAGTAATATTTATAAATATAGTTGACAAAAAAGTAAAATTATTTTTTTTCAGTTAATTTTTACTGAAACCTTGATACTAGTAAAAATTTACATCATGCTCTATGCTTAAACTACATGTAGCTGCCAGTAACTTCGAGTACTCTCAAATCGTACTTTCATGTTAGTTTGACCTGTTGATACTATTTATAATGCTTTTTTGTTATTTTATGTTTGCTTATTCAGGGTTATATCTCGTCTATATACCAGCTGTTAAAAGTGTTTGGTATGACTATAAACTTTCACTTCGTATTATGAACAACAAAGTTATTTTTTTTTAAATATTTCCTTTCTACATTCAAACCGTATACCTAACAACAAAAATAATTTCATGTATCTGTGTATATTAGTGTTATATTAAATGGTAGATTTTTGTTCAAATTTATTGCTGATTTTCTGAAATTGTCTAACAGCTCACAGCGTTATATTACTAGTACTGTTGCCTTTATTTATTCACCCTTTATTTTAATTGATTTTGTATTAACATTGTGTCATAGATCATATTTATTCGCTCAGTTTATGTTCATTGTGTTAATATGTCTTTTGATTGAGTTAGGTATTTCAATTGATATTTTATAGTGTGTCTTTTATGTTACACTATTTTGTTAGATAAGGGTGACGGTTGGTACCCATGAAAACGTTTAAACCCGCTGAAATTCTTTGAACATGTACTTTAAATCTGATGTCCAGTAAATGTTGTTTGTTGATGTGGTTAATAAGTGTTTCTCTTTTTCGTTTTTTCTTAAATAGATTATACCGTTAGTTTCCCGTTTGATTTGTTTTACACTAGTCATTTTTGAGGCCCTTTATAGCTTACTGTTCGGATGTTTACTCTAATTGTGTAGGCAGATCTCTTCTACCCAAGCTTGTCTTTAGTGCATACACTTTGCTCCCTTTTTCCTTAAAACAACCAATTTTACAACAAGACGTTGACTTTTGTCTACCTTTTCATTAATCAAAAACTATAAAACTTACCTTTTTCAGAAAACAATAGTCATAAGTGTGGTATTTATTTAAAAACATTCTTAGTCAATCAATATGTTTAAAGTTCATAACAAGATAACTGTAAACCAATTTATTTTCGCGAATACTTTATTTCGCGTTTAACCATTTCTAGCCCATTTCGAGGCGGCTATTCAGTTTCACAATTCTCATATTTACTTGATGTATTTAAGTTAGAAAAATCCAAGTCTAACATATTCATGACGATTTATATTCGCGATAGTTTTCTACTCGCAAAAATAAATCGTTCCCGAAAATTAGTTGGTTTACATTATATTGTTTTTAGAAAATCAGAAGTACAAAAGAAGGATTCAATTGAAATTGGTTAAGAGACAAAATTTACTAAACCGCTTACCATTGAATTTCCATTGAGGCGTTATTAAATGGGCTCATGTGACGTTCTTCAAACTTTTGAGTGCACATCCGGGATAACACACGAAATTATTGACATGTCAGCTGATCGGCAACATTATGATTTATTATGGCTGTTCAAATCCTTCTTCACGTCGTATTATTTGTTTGTTGTATTTGTGTTTTTATATCTAAAGTTTTTTTGTTCTTGATGCTTTACTTAGGGATAAATGTTAATAGGATTTTATAACATATATCGCATGTAAAGAATGGTAATGTGATTTTTTTACTTTTAGAAAACACTTTAAATAATGCACTCAAAGATTGTAAAGAAACTATTTGGAGCACTTCCAATTCAAATAATCATTTTTGCAAGGCATTTTAATTTTCATTCTATACCTTTAAGTACCATTGGACGTGATCTTTGATAAATGCAGCCTCATCTTTTATTTGTTGATTAAATTCCCTGAGAGTTTCAGTAACCTCCTGTTCGGCATAAATCACTTCATCTGGTTTTCCATTAAGTATAATCTCACAGTTCACCTTATCCACAGTCATATTAACTGGATGATTTTTCTCAATAGATTTCAAGTGGGCTGTCTGAAATTGAAATAAAACGAATACGTAAACCAATATTTCAAAAATAGTTAGCAGAATGAACCGAATTTTCAAAACTAAAAATACACAAGTTTATATGAGTTTTTCTCTAAAATTGGGAATACGTCAACGATGCAAAAATTTAAAGTACATTGTCACATAGAAACTGTCCGTTTTAAATTACTTTGATCACAAGTATGGAAGAAGCTTGGGTTCATGATTTCGATATTGTTTTTTATTTTAATGTTTGCACTGAATGTACAATTTTCAATTTGAATACCATATAAATATTACTACTATGATTTGATAAACTCTGTCAATTCTGATACATTCCTTCATTCCACGTTCGAACACTTTAATAGACAAGGGAACTAAACTGAAGATATCTTGTAAAAATTCATTTAAATGTCCAGAAGTTTCATCATACTTAAAATAAATGCAAACGAGGCTACTTTTCAAGATATTTTTTATGGCAAACATTTCTCATGTTGTATTTTTCTGTACTCATTTGGGTATATTAGTTGAGTGACAAATCAAGAAACAAGAGCTTATTTTTCGACTTCAATGGACCGTCATAACTGCAGGCTGAAAGGATTTGTTTGCAAAGCTGATATATCTATCTAACTTTTTTGCCAGGTCGTAGCCATTTTTTCATGAAATAGAAATACAAAAACATGTTGATTTTTTTGTATTCAAAATGCATCTCGTCGAACTATTTTAGTTTTCGGTTTATTTCATAGTACTCGATTTCTTGATTTTGGCATTGTGTAAATAGTTTATGTATTAATTTGAAATGTAAAAATATAATTTCTTCTATTTTGCCTTATTTTGTTTTTCTTTAAACTAAATTTTATTAACATATTTGCATTTGTTAATAGATAGATCAAATACCAATACCTTATCCCAGCCTCGTTAACTTAAGTAAATAACATATATTATGATTAGTTGTGTTAGTCACAAATTTTCATTAATCAGGATATAATTTATGTCTTCATCTGAATGATTTTTTGTACTAATTGATTTGTTTACAAAGTAGCTATAGGGAAAACGGTACGATTACATTTTCCCAGCATTAGGTTGACCTAAGACAGGTGAAGGATGTCAACGTAGGAGCAATTGGATGTAAGGGTACAATATATTATTTTATTTATCAATGAATAACTGCAGTGTGTATCTTTACAAAATAAATTTTGAAACCATTTGAATTATTTTCTAGAGAATTATTCATAAATTTGGTGTAAAATGACGGTCGGCATATATAACATAAACAAGCTCAGTTGGAAATTGGTCATGATACTAAATATTTGGCTTCAAATTTTAAAACATAATAATAAAATACTAACACCACACATAACTGTTTTATTCGGGGTTGTATTATAAAAGAGTTTGAACACATATATTCACATTCTGACTTTTTAAATGCCCATTTAATTAGGTGTGTGATTTTTTTTCTTAATGAGAATGTGAGGCAATGTGGTATATAGGGTAGACAAATCAAAACTTTGAACAGATTCAAAATCACCAATATAAGCATGCAATTTATCACGTACTTCCAACGAGTTTTTGACACTCCAAAAGTAATTAATTCCACTATTTTCAAAGGTCTTATTTGAACAATTTATTATCAGGTTTTTGATTATACCAAGTGTACTGGTAAGAGAAAAGATAATTTAGTAGTGGAACAATGGCTTGAAGACGAAATAAATCTATATTTGTGAGGTGTTTTGTGTAGCTTCGGAAACCAATACATAGTATGTATTTGGAGGATTAAGAATATGCCGTTATTCTATTCTGTTGTGAAAGTTTGTTTAAAATTTATATTTGTTTTACAAAATAACAATACAGTAAAATCGGATTCTATTTTATCAGATCATTCAGCTAAAGATAATTTTTCTTTTACTTCGTGTTTTCTTGTCATGTTAGGTATCTTATATCTTAAATAACATTAAACTGGTTAATATAAAAAAGAAGATACGGTATGATTTCCGATGAGACATTTCTGCACAAGAGACCAAATGATACAGAAATTAACATTTTAGGTCACCGTAAATGTTAAGTTAACATCAAAAAGAGACAATAGTTATCAAAAGTACCAAGATTATAATTTAGTACGCCTGACGAGAGTTTCGTCTTCATAAGACTCATCAGTGACGCTCATATCAAAATATTTATAAAGCCGAAGTACGAAGTTGAAGAGCATTGAGGATCCAAAATTTCAAAACATTGTGCCAAATACGGCTAAGGTAATCTATGCCTGGGAAAAGAAAATCCTTAGTTTTTCAAAAAATTCAAAGTTTTGTAAACAGAAAATTTATAAAAATGACCACATTATTGATATTCATGTCATCACCGAAGTGTTGACTACTGGGCTGGTGATACCCTCGGGGACGAAACGTCCACCAGCAGTGGCATCGACCCAGTGGTGTAAATAGTTATCAAAAGTACCAGGATTATAATTTAGTACGACAAATAATATAATACAAATAATTGCACAACATGAATAAAACTTCTGTTGTATTATAAAGATACGGTCAAGGCTCTAACCAAAATTACTAAGCACTTTCAAATATATTATATTCTTTTCGTTATCAAATTAATAATTAAGATCCATTTTCATATATCTAGTGATCGTTTATTTGGCAACCGCCATGACAGTCAGCAGGATTTAAGAACAACCGTTGTTTGATCTTTAAATCAAATGCATTTTGTTAGAATATAGTCCTTTGTTCATTTATGTATCATTGACATTTTGCTCAGTTTCTTTTGTTACCTATTCTGACATCGGACTCGGACTTCTTTTAAACTGAGTTTACTGTTTCTTTATTCTATTATGGCTAGAGGTTTAGGGGGAGAGTTGAGATCTAATCAAACATGTTTAACACCGCCGCATTTTTGCGCCTGTTCCAAGTCAGGAATCTCTAGCTAGCCTTTGTTAGTATTGTATGGGTTTGTTTTAATTAGGGTTCATTAATATGTTTGGAGTTCAGTGTGACGTCCATTTTCACTGAATTAGTACACAATTTTATTAAGGGGCTAGCTGAGGACCACCTCTGGGTGCGGGATTTTTTCGCTGCGTTGATAGCCTTCGGCTGTTGTCAGTTATTTGGTCGGGTTGTTGACGCTTTGACATATTCCATTCTCAATTTCGTTTTTCGCTTTCTTTGTTGTAAATTGAAAACAACTTTCAAATCTATGATTGCCTTAGATAAAAACTGTTATTTTTATACGTGTTAATGCAAAATAAATTTCTTTGTAGAGGGGTCTGAATACAGCACTTTTCGAAAGACTTGACCAAAAAAGTGAAAATAGTATATATGTATATATTAACAAAACGCACTTGACAACAGGTCGACGACAACGCATGTGCTTGAACCCTGTTGACTGCCCTTGCGATTACAAAATAGAAAAATCCCCAGATGTTACGAATTGGTTCTTAATTATCAATTTATTACCAAACCTAAAACAATAAACTTGCGGAAAAGATGGTCTACCGCAAACATGAGGTGCAAAATATTGTACACCATATCCGGATTTCGACAACTTATGTCTTCTCATGGACGATAGGAATCGGAACGGTATTTGAATGGCCATATAATTACCGCAATTTAGAATATTAAACTCTTGAATTTTGAAGAGTCGAATAAGGATGAACCATCATTTTAACTCGAAAGTAAATATAATACAAGCCCAAACGAAAAATCACATACAAAGTATTAATTGAAACATCGTTTTGACCTATGATTGCGATAGATTAAAATATACAATTGTCATACGTGTGCATGCAAACTAAATATCTTGGTAGAGTATTAATACAGCACTGACAACATTTCAAAAAAGTGAATAATTTTATTTTAACAAAACACATTAGACAACAGGTCGCCGACAACGGATGGTCTTAAACCCTGCTGACTGCCATCGCGGTGGCCAAACAAAAACAGACGTCACCAGATGTGAATGAATGGATCTTAATTAACAATTTGAAAAACCAAACATTAAACAACCAACTTGCGGAAAAGATGGTATACCGCAAACATGAGGTGCACAAATTTGTAGACCATATCCGGATTTCGACAAATTAATGTCTCTTCAGTGAGGTTAGATATTGGAACGGTATTTGGAAGTCCCTAAAATTTACCTCAATTTAAGATAAACTCTTGAAGTGTCGAAATAGGATGAACCGATTAATTAAAGTAAATTTTTTATTGTAGTTATGATGAGTGATATTCTGGTAAATGCTTTTTTATTTATTTCTAATACAGTTTTTTAAGAATAGTTATCAAAGGTACCAGGATTATAATTGTATACGCCAGACGCGCGTTTCGTTTACATAAGACTCATCAGTGACGCTCAGATCTAAATAGTTATAAAGCCAAACAAGTACAAAGTTGAAGAGCAATTTCGTGGAGGCTTTGTTTGTTATTCTGTAAATAAATTTTCCGAATGCTATACATACATGTATAAACAAAAATATAAAGCGAACCCATGTTAAACCTTTACTAATCATGTCCACTAAAAACAATTATAGTTGTACTTGGATATTGGACCATATTAGGGGGTCATATAAAGCTGCTTCCCATTAAGTATTTTATTCCATGTTTATAGTTGTTGTTGAATGGGTGAAACAACTAAGGTTTCACCTTTTCGTGATATAGGAATAAATATTAACTATTGAAACAGAAACTCCCGAAATCTTTTAATTTATCGCACAAACAAAGACAAATCAATAAAAAATATACACATTTGCGTTCTGGCTTGAACACCTCTGTTTTAATGTATATCGATGCTACTTGCAAACTTATAATGCATTTTATTTTAGAAAATCGAAGGATACGCGTTTTTGTACCCATTTCAAGTATCGCCATTCTACCATGCAGAAAAAAAAATCCTTAATTCAATTTTCAAATATGAAAAAAAATATATTTCTTGTTGTTTTTTAATATATAAAAAAAAAAACAGTAATGCGTATTTTCCAATACTTTTCAATACTGCATATATATATTCGTGTTAACTATCAACAGTCTTAATCGTAAGTGCTTTGCCTTAAAAGAATGGGAAAAGGTTAATGCAAGGGCGCTATATTTTAGTTGACGTCGGATGGCGCAAACTAGTCCAATTTTGCGATTAAACTATCGAGCACCACTGGATCATATTTTGACCAAAATGACGCATCCGATTGTCCTACAAAATTTAAACCGGTTAAACGCATTTGCCGTCACAAAGCCATGATATGCAATGTTATTAAGAGCTGAGCGAATGCTATTACTGAATTATCTAATTGTAATTTTTAAAGCGTTAGGCTTCAATTCACCAGGCAAAGTGAAACTTATAGATTCGTCTGCTCTGACTGTTTAAGATATTTGATTTTATGCCCTTGAATGTGAATTTATTTGAGGGGAGAGATGTTGGATTTCCAAACTTTTGTTTTTCGGACATTCCTGGCGATGATTGTTTTAGAAATATGTCACATGCTAAATCAACAAGTATTGTCAATATCTACCAAATTACAAAACCACAATAACTGCCACAATAGCCTAATCATACCACATCTTCTTTTTTTATATTATTATTAGATCTTGATATACAGATAAAGATGTTGATGTCATTTTGGGTAAGGCCTGGGCTTATATCTCTAATTCTATATGTGTCTTTTAGGACATGATTATGACATCATATTGACATAATAAGTGACAATTCTGCATTGAGGTGTCCATATCATAATATATATTATCCACCTGTTCATTTATCAAAACAGTTAAAAATTTGAAAGGCGTAATTTTAAGTAATTTTAAAAACTTTGGCATTTTCAGGAACAGAAGTGTGGCTCTCAAAATATTTCCTTCTATAACGACATCGATTTTAGTGATAATGCTGGCTAGATGGTTATTTTAACAAGTAGTGATACAGCAATATAAAGAAACACAAGAGGCAAATACTGTTAAAAGAATGAAAGTACTTAACCTGGTCTTCCATAAGTTCTGCAATGATATCATCATGAATGTGTTGTGTTGTATTATCTGTCTTCTCATCAACTAAATGAAATAAAATTCTAAAGTTTCTCCAAAATATCAGTGCGTTGCAATGTACATCACTGTAAAACGAATGGATTTGTTTAAGATGTCTCTTCATCTGAACTTTTTTTGAATGATACTAGTATTGGATGTATTTGTCATAACTCAAAACGTGTATATGCGATATCAATTTGAAAAAAATAATTTCTGAACTACAAATGAAAATTGCCCTTTTTGATAATAAAGTTAATCGACTACAAATGTGTGTTAAGACATATAAATTTTGTATAAAGCAGTAATCTAGAATCCAATAACATTGATTATTTTTAATGATTTATAAGGTGTTTATAATACTTATAAATATGAAAGACTTCTAAATATAAAAAATCACAAAGGTGAGCATTGAATCACAAATGTCTGGTTCACTATAGGTGGAGTTATCCGGAAACACTATGCATCTCGTATGCAAATATATACCTAGCTGGTACTCAGAAAAATACAATCTCTCCCATATAGCAAACATTTATAAAAATTAATACCAAGACAACATGACACCTTCAATATATGTACAAACAGCCAGCTTCCGAACATTCAAACTGTAGGTGGAGTTATCTGGAATCGCTATGCCCTCTTATGGAAGTATATCAGTATTCTCTCAAAATGAAAAAGTTCAACTATCTCCCAAATGAGCAAATATGAATGAAAATAAAAACCCTGACTAAATACCTTCAATATATGTTCAAACAGCCAACAAAGGGAAAACGTCCTTACATTCAAACTGTAGGAGTTAAAATATCAATATTATATACCCATAATGGGACGGATGGACTGAAAAAGACGGACGAACGGAAGGACGGACTTTCAGTTGCAGGGGCATAAAAAAACTCATTTACTCAAAGGAAGTTAACTGTCAAGAAGTGATACGACTTCGGTTATATTTGAGAATAGAAAAATAAATGCATCACCAACTGCTGATCTGTGTAGATTGATTATCCATGTGTAGTGTCTATCACAAGTAGAAGAAGATACAATGCTGACTATGCTATATGGGCTTTGCTAATTGTTGAAGGTCGTACGTCGACTTATAGTTGGTAATGTATGTGTCATTTGGTCTCTTGTGAAGAGTTGTCTCATTGGCAATCATGCACCATCTTCTTTTATATATATACGATATCCGTTTTACAAATGATAGCGAACATGTTTCTTATATCTTAAGTACAATCAAATCCCCTTCACGAATGTGATCTACAAACTTGTTACCGGGTTTATACTAACAAGAGCGCAACAAAACGGATTCCACATGTGGAGCAGAATCTGCTCACTCTTCCGAAGCATTTTGGATCACCCCACTTTTTGGTTGTGTTCGTACACAGGCTTTAGTTTGTTTTCTATGTTGTGTTTTGTGTACTATTGTTTGTCTCCGCCGTCAATTAGCATTTGGAATGAGTGTCATAATATCATCCACGACTCATTCCGTACTTACTTTTTCGAAATGGATAAAACGAGAAAAAGCTGACAAGAAATCTTTGGACTCTTGTTTTAATTCAGTTATGAACATAGTTGATATACGTTTATTTCATTGTAATGAAAATTTTACTCTTAAAAACAACCATTAAAACCGTATTTCTGGAATCAAACATAAACTAAAAGAACTCGCCAATTGATTTGTTTTAGTCCCGGCTGATAAAACTGCTAATAATATCATTATTTTCTGACGTAAATTTCAATTTGATATTCTGCTAAAGGAAATCACGAATTCACCAATATTTCAACTGACTCCATCTTCGGAAAACGATTTCTGTAACAAACATAAACGTTAAGCTTCTTCTTTACAAGCAGAACCAAGTAAAATGAAAGTTCCAACTGTGCACTGGCTTCCAAAGCTACACAAAACAAGTTACAAATAAAGATTTATTTATTCTTCAATCCATTTTTCCACTACTTAATTGTCTATTCTACAAACTAATACACTTTGTACAATCAAAAACCTTATAATAAATTGTTCAGATAAGGCCTTTGAAAATAGTGCAATTAATTACTTTTGGAGAGTCATAAATTCGTTTGAAGTACTTGATAAAAGAGGGACGAAAGATACCAAAGGGACAGTCAAACTCAATAATCTAAAATAAACTGACAACGCCAAGGCTAAAAATGAAAAAGACAAACAGACAAACAATAGTACACATGACACAACATAGAAAACTAAAGAATAAATAACACGAACCCCACCATAAACTAGGGGTGATCTCAGGTGCTCCGGAAGGGTAAGCAGATCCTACTCCAGATGTGGCACCCGTCGTGTTGTTTATGTGATACCAAATCCGGTAAATAGTCTAATTCGGTAGGTCACATTCATTAAAGGGAAGGGGATTGTAGTTACGACGTAGGAACATATGCGATATCATTTATGAAACGGTTATTCCATAACGATCAACCAACTCGTAATGGCGTCCGTGATAAATTGCATGCCTATATTGGTGATTTTTTTAATCTGTTCAAAGTTTTGATTTTTCCACCCTTTATACCAGTTTACCTAATAAATCACTGATCTAATTAAATGCGCATTCAAAGAGCTAGAATTCGAAAACATATGTTCAAACACTTTTAGGTCATTTTTTAGTAACAACTTACAAGGAACAATGTCAATTGGACTTGCTTTGATACTATAACTGCCCTGTAATTTTTATTAGATAACATTTTTGTTCGCTTTGGAGATTCCGTATATCGTTAAGTTATTGGAAATCAAATGGGGACTAATGCGGACCAGTTTCTGTATTGATATGAGTTACAATTTTTTACTAAAATCAGCAAAGACCCATCGAAACAACATCTAAATCAAAAATTGAACAGTACTTTTAGATTTCTGGATGATATATTGGCTCTCAATAAGGACGACTTCATAAATCGTAAATCGTTTTTAAACAATTATGTGCACTTTAAAATGCACAAAACTTGCACAATTTTTAAGTACAAGTATAAAACCCCAAAACGCGAGTCTGACGTCATTCTGGCTAAGACGTTGATAAAATAATAAGGAGATATTCTTTTGAAAGTAAGAATAATAGATTTACTTTACTTTTTGTAAAGTTTTTAACATTTTAAAGTGCACATAATTGTTTAAAAACGATTTACGCAAATATTTTACCAAAATTTCACGGAAAACTTGAGGAATCTAGGAAAATTATGAGAATTTGTCATTGTTTAATAATAATGGTTTAAATTGAATTACAATACATAAACCATAGAATTTACGTATACATATTTTTCTGATGAGAAATTTCGTACGTTAATAATACTTTTTGCCGAATCACTGTCTGAAGTTTTCATGTAACTTAACGGAACAATTTTGACAATACTTATATAGAATTTTCATGTCACTTATCAAGGGTGATTCAGTAAATTTAAGTCTTTTGCACAAATTAAGGGTTCTAATAGGGTTTTCAGACAATGAGATAAACATAGAAATACACATTACTAGTGAAGGAAACTAGTACAAATCTTCCATATTTTTGGTTAAAAGACCAAAACAGTTAGCCAATCATTTTGTACAATAATACAAGTCATCATTTTTGTAATCAAATATCTATACATGTATAGTCAGTCAAAACTTTAAAGGAACATTGTTAGTAAAATAGATGATTGTACTACTTGCCATATCTTGTCATTTTCTTCTGGTCACTTTTGAGACAATCGTTTTTAGCCAAAGGATACTAAAACAATGTCTCAACAAACATTATTGCAATAAAATTATAGTTCTTGATTTTAACTTCACTAAAGTTCACTGTTAAGAATAAAGGTCAGGGGAACATGAGACTTACGTTTTTAGTAAAAGGAAGCTAATACAAAGTCTTTGCTAAACTCTATCATAATTGTGAGACTTACGTTTTTAGTAAAAGGAAGCTAATACAAAGTCTCTACTAAATTCTTGCCATCATTAAAAGCTTTCAATAAGTCACATAATTGCCCATAAGAAAACTTTGTAATAACCAAGTTTTGAAATCTAGACTATAGTGTTAGCCTGTGGAAGCAATTACACTGTTTAAGCAAAATTCTAGTTCTTACAATTATAATATTCATTTTCATGATTTATGTCCCAGTATAATTAGCGTGAGGTCAGATGTACTTTTAATACATAAATACCCATTATTTTGTTCTGTGAGGTCAGATGTACTTTTAATACATAAATACCCATTATTTTGTTCTGTGAGGTCAGATGTACTTGGATACATGAGTACATATAATATTTTTGTCCATATCTGCTCTTATTCTCAACAAACGAGAGAACATCATAGCAGTTAATGTTACAGTAGTTATACTCTTTATGAGTAGTTTTAGTATTTTTGATCAACCTTTGAAAAGATACCCTAGGCAATAGTTGTCTGGAAATTCACTTAAAGGTGTACTTATTATTGATAAATTTGCAAGTTGTTTTCTTATTGGTCTTGAGCTTGACTAAAATTGTGATCTCAAATATATGTCACTGTTATGTTATTGTTATGCTATATATATATACTTTTGTCAGAAATAAAGTATTTGCAACTTTAAATATGAATTATTTGCTGTCAGTATCAAGAACCCCTTCTTTCAGTTCATTGTTAGGGTGTTGCCAGAGGTTTTGATTTAATACGTCGGGATTTCAGTATGTATACTAAAGAAATTTATCCTGTCGAACTAAATATAAATAGAGCTTACAATAATAATGAACACTTCCCTTTCCTCAATCTTGAGATCTATATCATCAACGAGAAACTCAATACCAAAATGTATGAAAACAGAGATGATTTTTCATTTCCTATCGTTAGATGGTGACGTTCTCTTGTCACCATCTTATGGTGTTTATATAACTCAACGTGTAAGATTCGCTCGTGTATGTTTTAACGTATTAGATTTAAAGGAGAGAAATGTGTGTATTACTGAACCATTATTACACCAGTGTTTTCGATATCTCAAACTAGTCAAAAATTTAATAAATTTTATCATCGGTACAAGGAATTCATTCGTAAAAATAATTCAACATACAGACATCTCATACGTTCAGGTTTGTCACATCCAGCTTTTATGGCAATATTCTTTACAAAGCACATAAAGGTCGGCATTAACCTCACAAACTAACAAAACCTTTAAACAGACTTATTAAAAAGGGATATAGTTACAATACTGTTGTCAGATCAATAAAGATTGCATATTTTGGCTTCAATATTGATTTGCTTATAGATTCTTTGCCTCGGAAATAAACACATTTATTAAAAAACCAGTTGTTACGGGCTATGTTCCTCTCATATATTTTATGATGGTATTACACTTCACCCTAATTGGAGGGATTATCCTTGATATTTATATGATGTAGACATAGTCTTTTATTCAGTTTTTTTTAGATCTGGAGCTGGCATGTCAGTAACTGCTAGAAGTCCTATGTTAATTTTGTATCATAAATTTATTGCGAAATTAAAAGGAACCGAGAAACTTCGCAAATATGACCGGGTACGTGACAAAGTAGAAGAAGTTCGACCAACTGATTCTGATTATAACACATTTAAGCAAAACGTCGAACATGATTTTCAAGAAGTAAGAAATTATGATTTTCGTCCGGATGGTACTGACGAGAAGCTTTTATTGATTGCTACGTTTGCAATTGATAATGAACTTGATATTTTTCAGAAATGATTTATTTTGTATATGAGAAAGTGTTTTATTTTCTATTATTGATTGTTCAATGACATAAAAAAAAAAAATGGTTTTATGTTCAATTTAGACAAACAAGTCGTTGAGTTAATAACTTTCAATGCTAAAATAAAGTTGAATGAGTGAATAAACTCATCATAGATACCAGGACTAAAATTTTACACTTACGCCAGATGCGCGTTTTGTATACAAAAGACTTATCAGTGACGCTAGAATAAAAAAAATTCAAAAAGGCCAAAAAAAGTAGAAGTTGAAGAGCATTGAGGACCAAAAATTCCTAAAAATTTTGCCAAATACAGCTAAGGTAATCTATTCCTGATGTAGAAAAGCCTTAGTATTTCAAAAAATCAAAGTTTTGAAGGAATCTTAATCCATCTACATATATGTAATTTTTGTTTTCATATAAGCATATCTATTTTAACCTACAGTGATGTTGTATAAATAATGAATAAAAATTATTATTTTTGTTTTGATCGAGATAATCTGTCAATTCTAATTTTAATTCTAATTTTATTTTAATTTTATGAGTAAAGTTTTGACAAATCAAAAACAAAGTGAAAATGCTGCAATATGTAAAGTATGAATATATCTGTGTATGGTATAATAGGGAATATCTTTAAACTGTAATATTAGCGGGATCTGCTTACCCTTCCGGAGCACCTGAGATCACCCCTAGTTGTTGGTGGGGTTCGTATTTGAATGTCCCTTTGGTATCTTTCATCCCTCTTTTATACAAAATGAATAATTGTGTCGTGTGAAAATATGAAGTATGATTGAATGAATAAAAAAGGATCATCCCACCTACCAAAACCGAAATCGAATATTCAATGCATGGCAGTTTTTTATACGTATTAGTATAAGTTAAACGCCAAATATTGCAAAATGAACAGTCTGCTAGAATACATGCGGCTGTATAATAAAAGACAAGAATGGAGGCCGTCCGGAATTACGTTAGGGAACTTTGAACTGCCACTGGATAAAATGAGGATATATTGGATAGGGACAATACCAAAGATAACAAAGACAAGATTAAGATCACGCGTAATATAATAACTAAACACTGAAACATTTCATATGTTTTCATTGGAAGTAACAAAAAAAAATGTTGTCTGATTCGTCGCAAATATTCTTTTAATTTAGTTATTGCCAACGATATAATGACTATCCTGTCAGTTTTGCTCTAATTGCTTTAGTTTTTGAGATATAATAGTTAAAAAACTGTATTTTATCCCACTGTGTTCTATTTTAGCCTTTGCGGTCATGTTTGTTGGCAGTCCGAAATAGATTTAATTTTTTTTTTAAACTTTATACAATTCATTCAATATATCGCTTACTAATCATATTCTCTGGAGAAAGTTCATCTTCTTCAGCGATGTTGGTCTTACTATGTAGATCTCTATCAATCTGAAAACATAAGTAGTTTATTTGAAAACAGATAGAAAATGAAAAATAATATCAAAATGCAAAATGCAAAATTCTGAAACTACGCTTTCCAATATATGCTTGGATGAAATAATGATAACTGCATTATACCAAATTATTTGACACAGAATCGTCAAATAAATCAAGATTGATATCTATAAGTTACCCAATAACCTATCTATTATTCAAAATTTTGTAATTTCAATATAATCTGTATCGGCACCAGGATCGATGTTTTTGAGTAATTTTAATTCATAACATGTATAATTGCTATCCAGTTATAAACGTTATGTTCATACATCATGTTCACGCAGTTGATAATTATATTCTGGCATTGCACAATGTCGTTTTCTTATGACATCATCACTCGAAACCCATTGGGGTTGTACTGTTTGATATTTTAGTTTTTAAAAATATAGTATATTTGTAGCAGAGCCATTTTTAGGATTATTTTATATTATATTTATATATTTCAAGTTGAATAACAAATTCTAGTAAAGTTTCCTTTGTGCGTGAACCCTGCTGTCTCAGTGGATTCACAACTATACATATGAATAACCGATATGGTTCATGGGCCATTTTGTACATATACCAACCATTGTTTCGTTGCTTTTAATAGAATAGGGGAATTTGGTGGAAAAAAAAACAAGAATTTTGTAGAAAATCAACAGACTTTAGTACAGAGAACTTTGTTTAAAAATTTTAAACACAGATTACATACTTGTTTTTCTATGATATGCTAGCGTTTATTTTTTTCAAAAAGTCCTCAACAACATTTAAATTCCAAAACATCTCACGCTGAGTCACTAAAGTCGAGCGCACCCTAGAAGTTACTTGAATTGGTCCGTATTCATATTTGTTTGAACCAATATCTTAACTTATAAAGTTGTTTTAAGGAAATCATTGCTAGCACTGCACTGCATGCAATGATCTCCTATCTATTAAACATCGAATTGCCAAATATGAGAGTACAATGGGAAACTCAAAGGTTGCGGATTTTCTATAAAATGTCCATGTGTTTAGCATTGAATCAATTCAAGGGTTAATGATTATGTAAACTTGTGCATTTATTAGATCCAACTGAATAGACGTCCATGAGATCGACTTGATATTTGATTGTTCTGATTAAGTATGTAATAGATAAATTGTAAACTTATGCAAATGACATTTTTATGTTGAATAAATATTTCGATCACAAATGCTGTTTACGCGTTTGTTGCTATCTTTACACAACTTTTTTTTTTATTATTAAAAATCAGTTACTATGATCATAGACATGTTTGATTCAGTTACGATTATCTTTCAAGTTATTTGTCCACAAGTTACGACTATCTTCTATTTGAGTTACGATGATCTCCCGTAAATTTTTTATCGCTATTATTTCGGTAACGAGTTCACATATGATATCAAGAACACACACATACAACAATACCGTACACATAAACCTTGCAGCTGAGCTATTCCTTAAAACAATGCGTGTACACGGAGAAAATGAAAAAATAAAAAAAAATAAAACCCTTTTTTTTGCTCCGCCATGTTGGGATCATTGTTACCGCAATTTAATTACGATGATCAGTTTTACACCAGTTTATATGTTAAGTATGTTTAAATGAACATATGTTCCCATAGTTTAGGACTTATTCGTTAAGTGTTGAAAAATACAGGCAAAGTTTAGATGTTTATGAAGTGTAATATATTTTGACTTTAGTGGGACCATTAGTTAACATAGTGGTCAGAGGATTCTTGAAAAATAATCTACTGTAAGAACAATAGACAATTAGATGTTTATGAAATGTTCTATAATTTTACTTGAGTGGAAACTTGAAACTTATATTCAACTTTAACTTAATATATGTTATCCTCTCAAAAACGAGTTACATTTACAAGGTTCGAAATCGCGTGTAATTTCTTTATGATCGAGTTTTCAGTCTTTGCATGATACCACTATACCATGAATGCTGACAAAATCAACATTTAAATAACACTCTTTTAGCGCATATCTGTCAAAACATGTCAATACACTTTATTTCTGTTTCATAGATAATTCGCTTTTGTTAGCTAATAAAATATATAAACTCTATAGAATCAAGGAATTGTATATATACCTTATTACTACAATTCTCGATAAAATAAACATCTATATACCCATTTCACTTGTCACTTTTTGTGTCGTTGTTCTCCTCTTATATTTAATGCGTTTCCCTCAGTTTTAGTTTGTTACCCCGATTTTGTTTTTTGTCCATGGATTTATGAGTTTTGAACAGCGGTATACTACTGTTGCCTTTATTTAACGTACAAGGACTTTTCCTTTTCATCATAGCAAATGTTAAACTTAGTCTTATAATGATATTATTCTATCAACATTTTTATATCATTATAAATGGTCCAAATATACATGAACATTGAACGGAATCTAATTTGAATACATTTTGATAAGCTACGACCGTAAAACTACGTCGTTGACTTTAAAACCAGAAACAAAATCATCGGCTTTATATGAAAAATAAAATATATCATACTTATTAACACAATAAACAATAGTTTGGTTGAGAAAAAATACAATAAAAAAATTTCATTCCGGGAACCAGGTTTGAATTTGTCACTGTTAATATCACAGTTATATTCTTCAGTACCACACATAGACAATAACGGCTATGAACAGCATGAACGTAAATGTCAAAAATTGACATAATTATATATTGTACATCTAAAGCAAGAGTCATTCTGATGAGAATCAGAATGCGTTAAACAAATAACAGTTTATTAACTAGTTGGCGATGGATGTAAAATGTAATAAAGTTAAAATAGTCTAAACTGAATGAGAGGGACACAGTTTAAACAAAAATTGATGTATAATTGTTAAAACAAGACTTTCAGTAAATAATTTTATTCTCTTCAACAACAATTGGTTCATTATGAAAAGGTCATATTGTGTCTTATACGCTACAATATCTATTAAACTATGTAGGTTTATTTGGTTTGTTTTTATCTTTCTTCATCAGCTGTAACCAATATAAAATGCTAAAAACTATATATGTTAGTTTCTAAGGTTTCTAAATGTTGGTTATTAAAATTTTGTATCTTATCAAAGAAAGATACATTTTGGGGAAATTCCGTTGATTCATTGTCAAATCATAAAATAGATCGTCCTTTTACAAGAAATGGGTTAAGCTAGATAATAAGAAGTAGTGAATTCGGAAACGATAATCAACCTGCGATAAAAGTCGCTCGTCAATGCTCTACTACAGAATCGCCAAAAGTTATCAGTTTTTTACTCAATCATTATATGGGCACTAGCTACGAGCTGATATATAAAACACTTATATTTTTTTTTTGCTCAATCAATAATGAATTACAAATAGTGAAATAATTTTGCCTTTACCAGCCAGTATGGTTCAATTATTTCAAAATAAGCTAAAAAAACCCATTGATTATGAAATATTCACTTGCACGTGAATAATTCGACCTCATTGAATCCGTATTCATGTGAACTTCAATTAAACCCCTTAGCTGCAGATGGATTACACGTCAATTGTATGTGTAAAGTTATTTAAAGGAAAGAATGCCAATATTGAAAGTGAAACAAAGTTAAATAATTTGATTGATTGGTTCGATCGACAAAAAATCATTTTGCTTTATCTATTTATATTCATGTTTATGTTTATGTTTACGCCACTTATATGGTCATCGGATGACTTTAGAGGTCAACCCGAAAATTAATTGGATGACGTGTAGACTAAAATACACACGAAACCAAGCTACGTATTTTCATGCTCGTGTCCTGTTAATTGTTTATTTTAGACTTTAAATAGTTTGAATAAATGTTTTATTTTGTTATAAATCAAATATGAGAATTTGATTAAAATCGGTGAACATGAATTTGACAACTAGTGTCCCTTTTATTATTGTCTATTCAAATATAATGCTGAAAGGGAAAACTATTTTAAGATCCTAGATGATAAAAATATCATATCTTTTCTGTAGATTCAGGTTACTCAGTCATAAACTTCCTATTGAAACTGGAAGGTGGAAAATGTACTTAGAGAAAATCGATATTTTAAACTATGCAATTCAGGAGATTCGAGGATGAATTCGACTATATTTTTAAAATGTTAAAATTTATAATACGGTTTCAAAAACTTGTCTATTTCATATTTAAATTTTGGACATTCTAAAAATATAATTATGAAATAGAAAAATTTTTGAAACCGTATTATCTTAATAGACCAAACATATTGAAATTTTATGATTTAATGTATACTACAAACATCATTATACTGAATCATTTGTGCAAATTCATCAGACTGATTAATTAACAGCTAGACTTTTAGGGGAACGTTGTTTTATAACTTTTATAACATATTTTATACATACTTCTATTATGACGTTCTTCTTTAGTTTTGGGTACAAAGCCATGTTCTAATTTGAATAGAACATGGGCTGCACGTGATTGACGTCACAATTGAAATTGCAACATCAGATGAATTTTGAACAACGTCGGAGATCAAAATAGACATTTTTGTTGGTGTTACTCGCTAGGAAGTTAAATAAAAACATTCTAAAAGTAAGTTTAAATGTTTCTGTTCTTTTTTTATTGATAAACTGTTGATTTTTCTATAACGTTTTTGTTCATCAAATCAAATGGCGACATTTCGAGCGTCTACTATACTGTCTATAGGTCCGCTTCGAAGTACAAAAGTTCAAAATATTCCTATTAGAATCGAAATAATTCTATCATGCCATGCTCTATGCTCATTTTAACATGGATAGGCATTATATTTGTAAACATTTAATACCTCGCTAACGCTCGGTATTAAGATATTAACAAATATAATGCCTACCCATGTTAACATGAGCATAGAGCATGGCATGAAAGAATTATTTCTTAAATAAAATGTGTTTTTATATGACATGTAGCTGGGTTTTTTTCCCAGTTGTACATCATTAATTCTGACTATATGATTTACTTTTAATGTTTATAATATCTCTGTACCATGGATTGTGGTTTATGAGAATAAAGATATAACATATGCTTAGCTTAGTTGTATTTTAAAAGACAAATGTATCTTTTAACAATGTGGCATCATTTAATGTAACTTTTTGTATTTATTCAACTTGAAACTTTTGTCTGATCGGTTGTCAGGTAGTTATACATTTCGAGGAAGGGCAGACTGAAAATCTTATGAGAGGTTAAAGACTTATCAGAAAACACACACAAAAAATGAAGTTATGCATTTAAAAATCAATTAAAAGGAAAAGTCATTCTCCAAGTACTTGTTATTAAAATAAGTTATTCGAATACACCATCTTTGTTGCTATGACTCATTAGTAAGGTATTTCACATTACTCATATATTTTATTTTATAGTACTGTGAAATTTAAATGTTATCAAATTAACCTGTAGCTTAAATATATGATAAAATGTTAGTCTGTTTTAAGAGTTTTCCCACAAAAAAAACTGTCACCGGGGTAAGATATGCAAATTTATGCTTTTAAAAGATCATTTATATTATCTTTCTGTTCAATTTTTGTTAGTGAAATTAATCATAATGCACAACAAAAAAAATATTTGTATTTGAACCTACTTCAATCGAGTGATCTATGATTTAAAAGTTTATAAATATCTGGAAGCTCAATACTACAATTAAAGTAAAAACAACATATATATGATGCACACAATCCTTTTTTTTTCTTTGAAAAACATAGCTACAGATTTAAGCAATTCAAATTTACAAATTTAGCATTTTTTACCATTCGCAACAAAGAGTTTCAAAAATTTTGTTTAACTTAAACTGGGTAGCCGCCTCTGTAATTTTTACTCGATTTATCTTTTTCCTGACCTGTTAAATATTTTATTTAATCATCGTGTGGATCGTTTGATTCCAGTTTTTTATTGGTCAAAATGTTTATGACGTCACATTTTCTTGCTTTTCTCTAATTTTTGTTTTTTCTAAAATTACTATTGTGACGTCATGAAAAATTGCCGCCCATGCCTTTTGACATCACGTACAAAGTTCACATCTTTTTGCAGGTTGTTCGATAAGAAAGATTAAAATTGTCTGCACATCGTGTAAAAAATCATAAGAGAAACAAATTCCACCACCGAATCATTACACGATATTTATCCACTCTCGATAGTTAATTGTTAAATATTAAAACTCTCGAAGAGCCTGGCCATTTTTTTAAAAGATTTAACTGTCTCGAGTGGGAAATATCGTATCATACTCGATGCATTGGTGTAATCCATATTTATCTTAGGTAGGAAACACTGTGGACGGAAGAAGACAAATAATTCAACAAAAAGAGAATTTTCTTTCAAAAATAATTAATTTTAATAAATAGATACTACAAGACCAAGAGATTATTAATTCATGTTTAAACTGACACTAAATTTTTCCCTAGTGTATTAATATAGAGGGGGAGGACAGGGGGTACCCTTCTCCCTTCTCCCACCCCTCTTCTCCTTTCTCCTACCCCTCTTCTCCTTATTTAATTTTTTTTAATTTACCGGAAAAAAGAGAGATATTTTATTTTTTCATATTTTATTTTTTTCTCCAACTTTTTCTCCTTTCTCCCAGCCTTCCTCTCCTTTCTCCTATCCCCTTTCTCCTTTCTCCTTTCTCCCACCCCCTTTCTCCTTTCTCCTACCCCCTTTCTCCCTGTCTCCCTTACCCCTGTCCTCCCCCTCAATATAATCAAAATGTCAAACGTGTATCATGTACCACAGATTTGAACAGGGAATTCATTAATGAAAATTATTTGCAATTTACGAATACAAATTAGCAGGGATTTGAACACATGAAGCTAGTATCTAAATGTTTAGAACCATAGTCAGCGACAAAAATAAATACATGGTTTCATTTCATAAGGAGTCTAAATGCTTGCATCGTTCAAATAACGTAATTAGTATTTTACAATAATCATAAAAAAAAAATCATGGAAAGTGAGTCTTTAAGAAGAGATTGATTTGATAAATCAAATGTACATTAGTAATTGTGGTAGAGCTATATTTTTATGTTTGACATTAATTAGGTTTCATGACACAGATTCAGATTCAATATTTTATTATAGTCTCAGCAGATACAATTAAATACATTTCCACAATGCAATATACAGGTACATAAAACATACATGCATAACTAGAA
The DNA here is from genome assembly GCF_965363235.1 of Mytilus galloprovincialis. Lineage (NCBI taxonomy): Eukaryota > Metazoa > Mollusca > Bivalvia > Mytilida > Mytilidae > Mytilus > Mytilus galloprovincialis. Next base: position 18,108,047 of record NC_134841.1, read on the forward strand.
ACTTTAAATTTACATTGTATGTGCCAATCTTAAAGCGGGAGGTTTGGCATGACACACAACCATGTTCAACCCACGTTTTTTTTTCTTAAAATGTCCTGTACCAAGTCAGGAAAATGGCCATTGTTATACTATATTTCTTTTTTATGTGTGTTACACTTTAATGTTGTGTTTCTGTTGTGTCGTAGTTCTCTTCTTATATTTGATGCGTTTCCCTCAGTTTTAGTGTGTAACCCGGATTTGTTTCTATGACGCGGAATTAGGCTCATAAACATTGAATTTAGCATTTGCTTAAATCATTTTAGCATATGCTATATGATAATTTTGCATACGCTAAAATGATTTAAGCATAAGCTAAATTCATTTTAGCATAGGCTGAATTCATTTTTGCATAAGCTAAAATCAATTTAGCATATGCTGACTTGTTTAGCTTATACATAAATGTTGGCGCGGAATCAAGGTCATTAATATTAAAATTAAAGTTTATTTAAGCATATACTTAATGAATTCAGCTTATGCTAAAATGATTTTAGCTTATGCTAAAATGAATTTAGCTTATGCTAAAATGATTTTAGCTTATGCTAAAATGAATTCAGCTTATACTTAATTAATTGTTTTATCCAATCAAAATCTCGCTTTCTTAACTACTTTTATACTTTTCTCTGGTATAAATAAATAACCACTTTTCTCAAATTTATAAATGTTGTTTCTGTATGTAAATACATATATAAAAAGGGGGGCTATAGCCTTCTGTCATCCCGCTAAATCCGTCTCTGCTACCAATTAAGCCGATTTTGTGTAAAAATTTAGGTCTCGCATGTTGGAAAATTTATTTCAAATTCTTGACACGTGTTTGTTGTTTAAATAAAATTCTATGTGTAATTGTGTATACATTGTGTTCTATCTTTTTACCCTTAACGGTGCTACAGATATACAATTTGAACATTTGCCGATTGCATAAATGAAAAGTTCACTTCTGTGAGGGGTTAAAAGGTCGAATACAATGTATACATTAAAATATATGACAAGTTGAGATTGGAACAAATAATGTTTTTCATCTTGTACAATGATTTAGCACTATCAGAAATACAGGTCAATTTTTATTTGTAGTACAATCCAATTTGTAGTTTTCGAGTAGTTCTGTTTTTTGATCGTTCTTAACTATTGTCAATCCCTTTTTACCTGTAACAGGAGGGGTCAGTGCCACACCTCCGGGGACTTCGACCCAACCCACAGGGTTTCGACCATCTGTATATTATTTCAGATTTCAAAGTACAAATGTACCAAAATCAAGTAAAACATAGTGACTAAAGAAAATCTCCAGAAAAGAACATTTAAAAAATTATGCAAAATTGAAATTAGACAGCAACCATTTGATTTTCTGAGGGAGGGGGTATTGATTTGTTTTGATATTACCCTCAGCTGCCACTATATGTAATGCTTAAATTGAAAGAAAATAATTGCTTTCGACTTGCAGAAAAAATAGATTGTTTTTTTATTAAAAAAAAACAACACCTTAGTCCGGAAAAAAATCCATACCCCCCCCCCCCCCCCCCAAAATCAAATGGTTGCTGCCTTACTTGCAAAAACACTCAAGAAGAATAAATGCATCCAAGCAAGCGATGCATGAGATAATAGCAAAATCTACCTTCTCGGCCATTCACGAAAAACTTTGGATCCCGTTGTTTACATGGCCAAAAACATTCCTATTATATTGAGAGAAGCAAGAATTTCTCCCCTTGAATCAAACACTGATTTGTTTAAAAACAGTGCACAATGTCGTAGTGCTTAAAAAAGGTCAAGCACACTCAGGCACTTTTCTCAGAAAAAAAATATAACTGATACCTTAATCTAACGTATAGAGAGATATTTTGTCTAACAAAAGTGCCTGTGAGGCCAAGTAAATTTTCAGCTCAATTGCATTTGTAGTTTTAGATCGAGTTATGCTGTTTTCAATTAATGCATTCCCTTTTATGTTAGAGATATATGGGGGAGGGGGGATAAATCGAATCGAATTCAATTCGAATTAAATGTACATTTTTGTACGTGTGAACGAGGCATTAGACAGTGACTGAATTCCCTACTTAGAGCTTACCTATTAGCTTCAACATGAAAAAACTTAAAAACAAACCAAACGCCATATATGATATGGTGAGCTTCCCGGCATGTTATGGTTTTCATCTAGACTACTGCAATAAAATGTAGGATTAATTACCTACAAGTTTCAAACTCAAGGGAATACTTTTTTTCGACTTATTTTTGTATACAACCGGATGTGACGTACCATGATTTGGTGGTATTACACCTGAAGAAGACATTATTGTTTATTAAACTGAATGTGACTTTTTTCCTTTGTAATAATGGTTATTTCAAGCATTTTTGTTAAGTTTTGTCATAATCAGTTCAATAGTTTGAAAAAAATCTAGTATAATGAAAGACGACATCTACAGCGATTCGAGCAAAATTTCGTCGACAAATCCAAACCAAGCCGCATCAGATTATAGTGAGGACCAATAAATGATCAAATACTTATCTCATCTGCCTACAAACAGTTGCATATGATACACAAGATGATTTTAGTAAGATAAATACCACTAATGAACCTCTTTGTCTTCTTTATAAGGTCTCTTTATAAGGTCTCGTCTAAACATCAACCCAACAATGTTAGATCTGTAAATTTGCTTTCGCAAATTTTTTGTTCTTCCCTCGCCGGGATTCGAACCCATGCGTTCGAATCCCGGCGAGGGAAGAACAAAAAATTTGCGAAAGCAAATTTACAGATCTAACATTGTTGGGTTGATGTTTAGACGAGTTGTATATATATATATATATATATATATATATATATATATATACGTATATATATAATGTGTTTTGCAGACTCAATCCACTCAGAATATTTTATTTTTTTGTAAAATGATAAATCAGACTAGACTCCGTGACATTTGCCATTTCCCGTGTACTCGAGTATTATTTTTTTTGCGACAATTCTTTACTTATAAAGATATTTTTCTCTGAAATTAACTGAGTGATTCGCTATGGGGGAGTTGACCAGTGCGTCGAAAAAAACCGTCACTCAGCCATTTTAAAATTCAAATAACAGTAATACATTGCTTAGGCTGGGGATGACACTCATAACACCTTCAAAGCGACAAAGGATTGAACAAGAACGTATTGACTTCTATTTCACTATTCCACCAAACAGAAAGTAATACTCTATCGACTTTTACACTCTCATGAAAAAAGGTTCCACAGCAATATTATTTACCTACGAAAAAATGTTTAACCCCAAACGCCGAGCCTATTTTAAAATAACATAGCTGAATAATGATCCAAAGTCTGTATAAGCTCTAGATAATTTAAAGTCTAAGGTACAAACCATTTGATTTGAGGAGGCAGTCTTAGATATTTGAGAGAAAAAATGGTTTCTGATTTTTGCCTTAAACAAGTTCTGGCCAGAACTTGATTGAAAACAGTAATCTTGTCCACTTTTTTGCTATAAGAAAACAAAATATTCCACCAGAATTATTTAGCATTGAATGAACATGATGAATAAAAACCGGCGTATTTTTTTGTGGCTGCGGTTTGCATGTCTGACCGGAATGTCTGTTTCGCCGAACTGATATGTTGAATGCTTTTTTCAAGACAAGACTGCAACCTGCCTGCTGGGTGTGGCCTTTTTGTCTCCATTTGTCGACCGTCATTCATAAATTCGTTGTCATTAGACTCATTTGTAGCCTTTGGTTGATATGGAACCCCTCACTTCCCTTAATTTTGTTTGGTGAAACAAATCAACCAAACATTGGGATTAAAATTGCTTGATTGTCTTTTTTAACTCTTGTCGGTCGTATTGTAAATTCCATCGAATAGCCAGGCGTATATCTTGTTCAACAAGTTATCTGTGAGGTATATGATAACTTAACTAACAACATGTACAAACTGGCGAGAATTTTCCTTGTCTATTCTTTACTGACAAGTCCCACATCAAATTTATCAGTACATAGCTTTGGATCCATACTATCATTTAATGAAAGAACAGTAATAGGGAGAATACAGGATCGAAAATGTCCAAACCTCACTACAAAATAAACATGCCCCACGACAGGAACCGTTTAAAAATTGCATTGTTACACTTATTTTATGTTTTTAGTCCCAGAAAGTTCCCAAAAATTGTTCGCCTCGCTCCTCTCGACGATCTTAAAAACTTCGCCCCTCCCCTTTTCAAAAATCGTTAATCCGCCCCTGGTTCTATCTTTCACAACACATGTACATCTATATAATTATATGGTAACAATAAATCAAGAGAATATATCAAACTGATATACAATTCAATTACGGACTACAGTCCGCATATACACATAATCCATTAATGGATAAAAGGGTAAAGGTGAGATAACTCTCTTAAAACTATACCAACTTGACCAAATGACTTGTCAATATCAAACTGATACATAAAATCCCCCTGAACGAAACAAATACATCCCGTTTGTTTTCAGTGGTCGAGTCGTTTTGGTCATTTAAAATAAGTAAAAAAATCAAATCTTTTGAAAACTGCTATCATAGCAAACTGAAGCAAATATTCTCTCGATATTTTATTAGTAAAACAAATAAAAATTCAAAACACCTTTTCGCCAATAACTGACACCCATTACATTGTCAATTACTTCTTTTTCTCACAAAATTATCACTTTCTTTTTATACACATTTTATGACTTTTAGACAAATTTTATAAAACCAGACACATTGTTCTTTTAAAGAATTCAGTCCTTCAAACATTTCTTGTCACAAAATAACATCTGTGTATTACGAAAATCAACATTGTCATAAAACGTCACAAAACATAATTCAATAATGTTCATAATAAAATACACTAAGTAGTACTAGCCTGCACATGGCGGTTGTTTTGTTTTGACTATCTTTTGTGTGTGTTAATTAAACTGATCGAATGGTATTCATAACGCATTTTGTGCCGGTTCGCCTTTTAACTGCACACGGTATTCTGTTTTTCCATTTCTTTTCCGTAAAGATAAAACTGTCTTCACTTTAAATAATAAATGTCTGATTGTAAATTAATCGGAAGAATTTGTATTGTATCTGTCACAGGGGCGTAGCTACCCGGAGGCACGACAGCACGTGCATCCACGTCGTTTTCACACACACAAACAAAGACAGAGAGCAAGAAAGAAAAGAAGGAGAGAGAGACAGAGAGACAGATGAATTGGTCAATCGCAATCGGACACAGTGATGCATCTATTATTTATAATGAAGATGATATTTGTTAAACGTTCCGAGACTGTTTGTGTCTTTTCCATGTCGAGGGATACCGGTAGACAGCAACATCGCGTAAATGTACCGGCTGAAACGCCCAGTCAGTACTGGAAACGTGCAATGTTTCTACCATTTCTTGATTACTTGATACATGAACTTTCACGCAGATTGGTTACTAAAGAAGAGCGGTTTTCTGCCCAGTATTTGATATCAACAAAGCCAAATAGGATTAATTAGGAACCAATAAGCATATTATTTGAGACGTATAAAAATGACCTTAATGTTAACAATGTTGCACAAATTCGCGAGGAAGTTGAACGATGGGTTGTAAGGTGGGATATAGCAGCAGACCCAAAGGCATCCAATCGGAAACTCTGCCAGTGCCAAAAAGTGACATATATCCAAACATTTCCATTTGTCTGATTCTAGAAACAATACCGGTGACAACAGCAACATCGGACAGAAGTTTTAGCGTAATTAGAAGAGTGGAAAACTTGGTCCGCTCAACAATGCATACAGAAAGACTTTCTACTCTGTCCTTCCTTCATGCATACACACATTGGGAAATTGATATTGAAAAAGTTATTGACGCATTTGCTGTTAAGAAGAAATATCGTTTGGGATTCTTTTGCTCATTAAATAATTTTAAATCAAGAAGCAATTTGTATGAGTTAAACGAATAACAGAATTATTTGAGACAACACCAAACTTTGCCCCCAACTTGTCAGATGATTGTCTGAAATATCGACCTAAAAATCTACAAAGTTGACTTAAGCACCAGCAAACATGTTTAACCTCGCCGCATTCTGTATGTCAGGAGTTTATAATTAAGCGGTTATTTCTTCTTGCTGTGTATTCCGTTTATTGTTTCATACATAAATCAGGCCATGAGGTTCTCGTTTGAATTGTTTTAACATTTTAAATTTCGGTGCCTTTTATAGCTTACTGTGCGGTATATGTTTTTCTCATTGTTGAGGGCTATCAATGACCAATAATTGTTAACTCTTATGCCATTTGTTCTCTGCTAGAGATTTGTCTCAATCATACCACATCTTTTTTATTTTTATTTCTTTATCTATAACAAATATAAATTATAATCATATAATTGAGGAATAATTTTACGTCTTCGTATCATCAGATCTTTCACGATGTTCGAAAAACGGTCTTCAAAATGCGGTACGTGATCATTCACAATCCGAAATATCAATTTTGTGTAAATATTTCTTTTTTTACAAAGTTTATGATACTGATCACACAAATAGCTTTGAGGACTATTTGATTCATTCAAATAAAAGGACCTTTTTTCGGGGCAAAGTAGTTTTGTCATCGGAATTATGAAAAGAATTATATGTGTTTACATTTTTAATGTCATTGAAATGTCGAGGAGCAATCTATCTACCTTTTCTAGTTTTGTAAAAACGATGTACTTTCAAACCTAGATTTCCTCACACACTGATCATAATGAACCAGGCTGAAGCTATCGAATAATAGCTAGTGAATAATAAGCCTGCGAACAATAAGGCGATATATCGAGAAACAAAAACAGAATAAGACAACAACGGCCGTTATATAAAACTAGAGGCTCTAAAGAGCCTGTGTCGCTCACCTTGGTCTATATGAATATTAAACAAAGGCCGCAGATGGATTCATGACAAAATTGTGTTTTGGTGATGGTGATGTGTTTGTACATCTTATTTTACTGAACATTCTTGCTGCTTAGTTATCTCTATCTATAATGAACTTGGCCCAGTAGTTTCTATGGAAAATGTTAGTAAAAATTTACAAATTTTATGAAAATTGTTAAAAATTGACTATAAAGGACAATAACTCCTTAGGGGGTCAATTGACCATTTTGGTCATTTTGACTTATTTTAAGGTCTTACTTTGCTGAACATTATTGCTGTTTACAGTCTATCTCTATCTATAATTATATTCAAGATAATAACCAAAAACAGCAAAATTTCCTTAAAATTACCAATTCAGGGGCAGCAACCTTACAACGGGTTGTCCGATTCATCTGAAAATTTCAGGGCAGATAGATCTTGACCTGTTTAACAATTTGACCCCATGTCAGATTTGCTCTAAATGCTTTGGTTTTTGAGTTATAAGCCAAAAACTGCATTTTACCCCTATGTTCTATTTTTAGCCGTGGCGGCCATCTTGGTTGGTTGGCCGGGTCACGCCACACATTTTTTAAACTAAATACCCCAATGATGATTGTGGCCAAGTTTGGTTTAGTTTGGCCCAGTAGTTTTAGAGGAGAAGATTTTTGTAAAAGATTACTAAAATTTACGAAAAATGGTTAAAAATTGACTATAAAGGGCAATAACTCCTAAAGGGGTCAACTGACCATTTTGGTCATCTTGACTTATTTTAAGGTCTTACTTTGCTGAACATTATTGCTGTTTACAGTTTATCTCTATCTATAATTATATTCAAGATAATAACCAAAAACAGCAAAATTTCCTTAAAATTACCAATTCAGGGGCAGCAACCTAACAACGGGTTGTCCGATTCATCTGAAAATTTCAGGGCAGATAGATCTTGACCTGATTAACAATTTGACCCCATGTCAGATTTGCTCTAAATGCTTTGGTTTTTGAGTTATAGGCCAAAAACTGCATTTTACCCCTATGTTCTATTTTTAGCCGTGGCGGCCATCTTGATTGGTTGGCCGGGTCACGCCACACATTTTTTAAACTAAATACCCCAATGATGATTGTGGCCAAGTTTGGTTTAGTTTGGCCCAGTTGTTTCAGAGGAGAAGATTTTTGTAAAAGATTACTAAAATTTACGAAAAATGGTTAAAAATTGACTATAAAGGGCAATAACTCCTAAAGGGGTCAACTGACCATTTTGGTCATCTTGACTTATTTTAAGGTCTTACTTTGTTGAACATTATTGCTGTTTACAGTTTATCTCTATCTGTAATTATATTCAAGATAATAACCAAAAACAGCAAAATTTCCTTAAAATTACCAATTCAGGGGCAGCAACCTAACAACGGGTTGTCCGATTCATCTGAAAATTGCAGGGCAGATAGATCTTGACCTGATTAACAATTTGACCCCTGTCAGATTTGCTCTAAATTCTTTGGTTTTTGAGTTATAAGCCAAAAACTGCATTTTACCCCTATGTTCTATTTTTAGCCGTGGCGGCCATCTTGGTTGGTTGGCCGGGTCACGCCACACATTTTTTAAACTAAATACCCCAATGATGATTGTGGCCAAGTTTGGTTTAGTTTGGCCCAGTAGTTTCAGAGGAGAAGATTTTTGTAAAAGATTACTAAAATTTACGAAAAATGGTTAAAAATTGACTATAAAGGGCAATAACTCCTTAAGGGGTCAACTGACCATTTCGGTCATGTTGACTTATTTGTAAATCTGACTTTGTTGAACATTATTACTCTTTACAGTTTATCTCTATCTATAATTCTATTCAGGATAATAACCAAAAACAGCAAAATTTCCTTAAAATTACCAATTCAGGGGCAGCAACCTAACAACTGGTTGTCCAATTCATCTGAAAATTTCAGGGCAGATAGATCTTGACCTGATTAACAATTTGACACACGTCAGATTTGCTCTTAATGCTTTGGTTTTTGAGTTATAAGCCAAAAACTGCATTTTACCCCTATGTTCTATTTTTAGCCGTGGCGGCCATCTTGGTTGGTTGGCCGGGTCACGCCACAAATTTTTTAAACTAGATACCCAATGATGATTGTGGCCAAGTTTGGTTTAATTTGGCCCAGTAGTTTCAGAGGAGAAGATTTTTGTAAAAGCTAACGACGACGGACGACGACGACGGACGCCGGACGCCAAGTGATGAGAAAAGCTCACTTGGCCTTTTAGGCCAGGTGAGCCAAAAATATTCAAAAAGGCAGAAAATCCGTCCAAATATAGCAATTTTAACTCAATTTTGAAATGTTTTTTTATCCCATCCATTGATAAAACAAGTCACATCTCTTTTTAGGCTAATATTCAGTACCACAGTAACTCCTACCCTGTAAAATATAGCACCTTTGATATCATTGTTTAATTTAACTAACATACACATGTATTTCTATTCCAGGGCTTCTAGAAAAAATAATGAGGGGTGTCACGGGGTATGACTATTTAGGTCTAGTAAAGGAGAAACAGGCACTTCTTTTGCGCAAGGTATCGAAGGGTGCTATGTTCAAAAATCTGAAACTAGAGCTCAAAATTAAAAAGAAATGGCTAAAAACAGGGGGTCGGCCTTTTTTTAGGGCTTCTAGAGAAAAAAAATGAGGGGTGTCACGGGCTATGACTATATAGGTCTTGTACGGGAGAAACAGGCGCTTCTTTTGCACAAGGTATCGAAGGGTGCTATGTTTAAAAATATGAAACTACAGCTCCAAATTTGAAAAAAAATAGCTATAAACAGGGGGGTCGGCCTATTCCAGAGCTTCTAGAGATAAATAATGAGCAGCGTCGAGGGGTATGACTATATAGGTCTTGTAGAGGAGAAACAGGCGCTTTTTTGCGCAAGTTATCGAAGGGCGCTATGTTCAAAAATTGTAAACTAGAACTCAAGTTTTGAAAAAAATGGCTAAAAACAGGGGGACGGCCTATTCCAGGGCTTCTAGAGATAAATAATGAGGGGTGTCGCGGAGTATGACTATACAGGTCTTGTAGAGGAGAAACAGGCGCTTCTTTTGCGCAAGGTATCGGAGGGTGCTATGTTCAAAATCTGAAACTAGAGCTCAAAATTTAAAAAAAATGGCAAAAAAAACAGGGGGGTAGGCCTATTCCAGGGCTTCTAGAGATAAATAATGAGGGGTGTCGCGGAGTATGACTATAAAAGTCTTGTAGAGGAGAAACAGGCGCTTCTTTTGCGTAAGGTATCGAAGGGCGCTATGTTCAAAACTCTGAAACAAGAACTCAAAATTTAAAAAAATGGCTAAAAACAGGGGGGTCAGCCTATTCCAGGGCTTCTAGAGAAAAATAATGAGGGGTGTCACGAGGTATGACTATATAGGTCTTGTAGAGGAGAAACAGGCGCTTTTTTTGCGCAAAGTATAGAAGGGTGCTCTGTTCAAAAATCTGAATCTAAGGCTCAAAATTAAAATGAAATGGCTAAAAACAGGGGTCGGCCTATTTTAGGGCTTCTAGAGAAAAAAATGAGGGGTGTCACGGGGTATGACTATAAAGGTCTTGTACGGGAGAAACAGGCGCTTCTTTTGTACTAGGTATCGAAGGGTGCTATGTTTAAAAATATGAAACTACAGCTCAAAATTTGAAAAAAATGGCTGAAAACAGGGAGGTTCGGCCTATTCCAGGGCTTCTAGAGAAAAATAAAAGGGGTGTCACGGGGTATGACTGTATAGGTATTGTAGAGGCGAAACAGGCGCTATTTTTGCGCAAGTTATCGAAGGGCGCTATGTCCAAAAATCTGATATTAGAACTCAAATGTTGAAAAAAATGGCTAAAAACAGGGGGGTCGGCTTATTCCAGGGCTTCTAGAGAAAAATAATGAGGGGTGTCACGAGGTTTGACTATAAAATCTTGTAGAAGAGAAACAGCAATTCTTTTGCACAAGGTATCGAAGGGTGCTATGTTTAAAAATCTGAAACTAGAACTCAAAATTTTGAAAAAAATGGCTAAAAACAGTGTGTCGGCCTATTCAAGGGCTCCTAGAGAAAAATAATGAGGAGTTTCACGGAGTATGACTATAAAGGTATTGTAGAGGAGAAACAGGCGCTTCTTTTGCATAAGGTATCAAAGGGCGCTATGTTCAAAAATCTGAAACTAGAACTCAAAATTTAAAAAAAAGGCTAGAAACAGGGGGTCGGCCTATTCCAGGACTTCTAGAGATAAATAATGAGGGGTGTCGCGGAGTATGACTATAAAGGTATTGTAGAGGAGAAACAGGCGCTTCTTTTGCATAAGGTATCAAAGAGCGCTATGTTCAAAAATCTGAAACTAGAACTCAAAATTTAAAAAAAAGGCTAAAAACAGGGGGTCGGCCTATTCCAGGACTTCTAGAGAAAAAAAAGGGATGTCACGGGGTATGACTATATAGATCTTGTACGGGAGAAACAGGCGCTTCTTTTGCGCATGGTATCGAAGGGCGCTATATTCAAAAATCTGAAACTAGAACTCAAAATTTAAAAAAATGGCTAAAAACAGGAGGGTCGGCTTATTCCAGGGCTTCTATAGAAAAATAATGAGGAGTGTCACGAGGTATGACTATATAGATCTTGTAGAGGAGAAACAGGCGCTTCTTTTGCGCAAGGTATCGAAGGGTGCTATGTTTAAAAATCTGAAACTAGAACTCAAAATAAAAAAACAAATGGCTTAAAACAGTGGTGTCGGCCTATTCCAGGGCTCCTAGAGAAAAATAATGAGGACTGTCATGGGGTATGACTATATAGTTCTTGTAGGGGAGAAATAGGCGCTTCTTTTGTGCAAGGTATTGAAGGCGCTATGTTTAAAAATCTGAAACTAGAGCTCAAAATTTGAAAAAATGGCTAAAAACAGGGGGATCGGCCTATTCCAGGGCTTCTAGAGATAAATAATGAGGGGTGTCGCGGAGTATGACTATAAAGGTATTGTAGAAGAGAAACAGGCGCTTCTTTTGCGCAAGGTATCGAAGGGCGCTATGTTCAAAAATCTGAAACTAGATATCAAAATTTAAAAAAAGGCTAAAAACAGGGGGTCGGCCTATTCCAGGGCTTCTAGAGAAAAATAAAAGGGGTATCACGGGGTATGACTATATAGATCTTGTACGGGAGAAACAGGCGATTCTTTTGCACAAGTTATCGGAGGGTGCTATGTTCAAAATCTGAAACTAGAGCTCAAAATTTAAAAAAAAATGGCAAAAAAAACAGAGGGATCGGCCTATTCCAGGTCTTCTAGAGAAAAATACTGAGGGCTGTCACGGGGTATGACTATATAGGTCTTGTAGAAGAGCAACAGGCGCTCCTTTGCGCAAGGTATCGAAGAGCGCTATGTTCAAAAATCCAAAACTACAGCTCAAAATTAAATAAAATGGCTAAAGACAGTGGGTCGGCCTTTTCAAGGTCTTTTAAAGAAAAATAATGAGGGGTGTCACAGAGAAAAGTGGTTATTTATTTATACCAGACAAAGTATAAAAGTAGTTAAAAAAGCGCGATTTTGATTGGATAAAACAAGTAATTAAGCAAAAGCTGAATTCATTTTAGCATAAGCTAAATTCATTTAAGCATAAGCTAAACTCATTTAAGCATAAGCTAAAATCATTTTAGCATAAGCTGAATTCATTAAGTATATGCTGAAATAAACTTTAATTTTAATATGTAGGACCTTGATTCCGCGCCAACATTTATGTATAAGCTAAAAAATTCAGCATATGCTAAATTGATTTTAGCTTATGCAAAAATGAATTCAGCTTATGCTAAAATGAATTTAGTTTAAGCTAAAATGAGTTTAGCTTATGCTTAAAACATTTTAGCATATGATAAATTATAATATAGCATATGCTGAAATGATTTAAGCATATGCTAAATTCGATGTTTATGACCCCAATTCCGCGTCATATGTTTCTTTCTCACTCGATTTATGAATTTCGAACAGCGGTTTACTACTGTTGCTTTTATAGAGATTTATGTGAGACTGTACAAGCAATATTAAAAAAAATTATTCGATAATGCACATATTATATAAAAACAGTCTGAATTGAAAACAACGTTCAAAACTATAATTGCGTTGGATAAAACCCGTAATTTTATACGCGTGCATGCAAAACAAATTTCTTTGTAGAGGGGTCATAGTATATATAATATCATCTGCTTACGATTATCGTTGAAATACAGCATAATCAATTATAATAAAAAAAAAAAACAACATTTAAAATGTTATAGCAGGCTTTGGCAACACTATACTATATTATCCCTGAAATACCAATGTGTGCACAAGGCGAAGCCGGTGGCAATAGTAAGTATCAAAGGGACATCAAACTTGCAATTACCTTTATAACCAGTCATTGCGTGGTTTATTATACTGAACAAATCATTCTAAAAAAATCTACATAAATCACCAGAAAGAAAAGAAAAATAACCGGGGTAATAGTCTTTGAAACTATTGACTGGAAAATAGTTGTGGAATGAAATAGCACAACTATTTCATTACTTTTTGTATAGAAAACCGACATACTGAGGTATAATAATTTCAAATATTTTATCATTATTTGATTAAGAAAATCGATTTTTCATTATCTGCTAAAACGTTTAAATCAACATTGAAATGTGCAGCTCATTAAACAATAGGTGTCTTCGTATAGTGGACATTGTAGCTTATTTTCAATTCTATAATTACAATAAAAACAGGTTATTCTATGTATTTGTTTCGTTCATTTCTACCTTTTTTAAATTCTAAAGGGAGCAAACCAAACCCACTTCTTAATTTTAGCACAAACACTTCTATATTTCGGAGACAATTTACATTTAAAGTAAAGTTCAGAACATTAATCATATTTAAATAACTTATATGTTCTTAATTTATTACCTTGAGCATACGTAAATATTCTATTACTCCTATTTATTTTATATTTATCAAACATTATTGTTTCAAATTGTACAAATATACTCTAATTTGTTACATTATTTTCTAAGTTATTTTTTCAAAATCTTTTCCATAAATGTACGGCTCCAATTCTTAACTCTCCATCTAGTTTTTTAAATTGACCATTCCATTGCATAAGCACATATTGTAAAGTTTTATTCAGTTATAGGTACAGATGGATTTCTACATTGCCTAATTTTGAACTTAATGATATTGACATCAAGTCCATTATTGAAACACCAATTGTTAAGAATAATTCACCTTTTTTGTTAATCTTTTTTTTTAATTTTCTGCCATTGATACCATATCATCAGCATACAAAGAAATTGTTATTTTTGTATCTAATATTTATATCAATATCTAGAACATTTATATCATTAGAAGACCGTGTATATTTACGCCAAACATTTGTTATTTTAAACTGACAAAATAATTTTTGCAAATTGCTCTACAAAATTCAAAGTTAATTGGTTTGAAACATGTCACAAAATTCTATTGAAGTCGCTTTTGAAAAATCATTTTCTTAATGAGATTTGACATTTATTATATTAATGTGATTACTATTTTTGATTTAACAAGGATATTAAGAAAATTATAATAAGTTTGTGTTCAAAATGATTTACTTTATCAACAGTTAGAATAAATAAAATGATTTGCATTTGCCTGTTTTAGAAAAAAAACTACTTTAATTTCATTCTAAAAGCAAATATTGAAATTGCTTACCTTAAGCATTTTTTAATTTGACTTCAAATATTGAAAAATGAAAAAAGCTCCAACGTGGATTATTTTTCAATTTGACTTGAAATATTGAAAATTATAAAATACTCCAATATGGAGCATTTTTCATTTGGCATTATAAATTGAAAAATGAAAACTGCTCAATCGTATTTTCATTTTACTTTGCAATATTACATTTTGAAAAATGATCCAATCTGCATCTTTTTTTAAATTTTTAATGAGTAGAACGAAATTAAATTTGTCTCATTGCTTGCGTTTTAAATTTTCAAATAGTCGACAATATTTTTAAATGTTTCATGGTTTCTTTCTTTTCCCCTGTTTAGGCAAAATATCTTGAAGAACTTGTTATTGATGTATGCGTGTGCACTGTGTGTGGTATCAGCTAATTCCGCACATGATTTATTAACCTAGTACTGAAAAGTACAGTAATGACAACAAAGATGTTAACTTTTTTTAATTAGTTTACCCTCAGCACACGACTTTATACAAACATGTATCGGGAACATACCAAATAACCTAATATATGTATATGTCGTATACAAGTTGCAATTTTGTACAGGTTATAGGATGTACAAAAATATTGTACATGTTATAATTTGTACAATGCAAAAGTACAAGTTATAACATGTACAAAAGTGCGTCGAACATGTTATAACATGTACAAAATATTGCTTAAAAATGGTTTTAACCTGTACAAAATTTGAAAATAAATTTAAATCAAGCAAAATAAACAGGTACTTAAAGAACATAATCAAAAGTTAATAAAGGCGCATTAAGCATGGGCCTATCAATGGATGGAATTGGAATTGTAGCGTTGTCACCTTGGGTAAGAACAGTTAAACTAGTTTCCGTGTTATTGGTCTAGGCATCAGCTTGTACAGTTAAGTCTGCCTCATATCTTGACTTACATCTTGAAATTGACAATGAAGTTCGGTTGAAAACAAACTTTACGACAAAGTTGAAAACAAACTTTACGACAAAAGAGATGAGTTCAGCTTTCCAATTGTGAACATTCCATTTCAATGCAGCAACATTCCAGCAGCGCCTGCATAAGGAGTATATATTTCCCAATTGATACGATATTCCAGGGCTTGTGTTTCCTATCATGAGTCCCCCCAGTTTTGGTGGGGTTCGTTTTGCTTAGTCTTTAGTTTTGTATGTTGTGTTCTGTACTATAATTTGTCTGTTTGTCTATTTATTTTTACCCATGGCGTTCTCAGTTAATTTTCAATATTATTAAAATTAATAGAAATATATTTATTTTTACTTCCAAATTTTGTACAAGTTAAAACCATTTTTAAGCAATATTTTGTACATGTTATTACATGTAAAAGGTACTTTTGTTGTACATGTTATAACTTGTATTTTTGCATTGTACAAATTATAACATGTACAAACTTTTTGTACATGTTATAACCTGTACAAAATTGCAACTTGTACTCGACATATATATCATAACATTGAGAATGGAAATGTCGAAACGTGTAACAGAGACAACAACCCGATCAAAGAGCAGAAAAGAGCTCAAGACCACCAATTGGTCTTCAAAACAGCGAGAAAAGCTAGCAATCGGAGGCGGGCTACATACATCTGGCCCCAATAAATGTGTCCTTGTTAAATTGAAGTCACACTCAAATCCAAAATATAAGAATTTAATGGATTAGAATTGAAAAAGAAACCAGCAAGACTAACAAAAGCTGTGTTCTGCTCTTTGGTCGGGTTGTTGTCTTTTTTGCACAGTTCCAATTTCCATTCTCAATGTTATCATATATTTATAAACGGATATTTAACATGTTCCACACACATGTAGTTATACAGTTGTGTGTTCAGTAGGTAAAGTGCAGAATAAAAATTCACACATTTTAGGTCATTACCGTACTTTTCAGTATACTACTCATCTTCAGAATTAGTTGATACCATACACATCATTAACAAGTTCTTCGAGACATTTCGCCTAAGACAAGGGGAAAAATACAAAAAAAAACAGTGACACATTTAAAATTGGTGTCGACAATTTGAAAATTTAAAACACCTATATTGAAGCAAATTTCATTTCGTTCTACTCATTATACATTAGATAAAAAGGATGCATATCGGATCATTTTTCAAAATGGAATATCGCAAAGTAAATGAAAAATACTCTACGTTAGAGCATTTTTCATTTTTCAATTTGTAATGTCAAAATGAAAAATGAAAATGCTCCATATTGAAAGATTTTTCAATTTCAATATTTCAAGCTAAATTGAAAAATGCTCCACGTTGGGGCGTTTTTCATTTTTCAATATTTAAAGTCAAATTGAAAATGTTTAAGGTCAGCAATTTCAATGTTTGCTTTTTACAAAGAAATTGAAGTATGGTTTTTTTTAAAACAAGCAAATTCAAATATCTTAATTTATTCAAACTGTTGAAAAATCAAATCATTTTTAACACAAACTGATAATTATTATTTTTAATATCCTCGTCAAATCGAAAAGTGTAATCTTATGAAAATGATAAATTTCAAATCTCATTAAGGAAATATTTTTTATGAAGTGACTTAAAAGATTTTTGTTACATTTTTCCAACCAATTAATATTAAAAGTTGCATAGCAATTTGCAAAATCTATTTTCAATTTTGAAATGACAAATGTTTGGCGAAAATGTACACGGACGATTATACACAGTGTTTATTTAAATATGAAACATAACAGATGATGATATACAACCAAGATTCAAACCAGTATCTTCATTAATTTACACCATTCGGTCATATTACCGTTAAGACGTTCACTGCATGTTACATTTAAATAAAGCCTTTAAATAAAGGGCACACATAAATTTTTGAACTCATTCCAATTTGTTGAATTACAATACTCTTTTAATTGAATCATATCTTGTTTTTTTTTTAATCTATGAAGGTCACATAGGTAGATAGCTTACATTTGTTCTAGTCTCAATAATTGAAGTTAATGTACAAAATTGATTAATTGTAATTCCTTTTGTCTTTGATTACATCCCTTCCATCTTACCAATAAATTAATGTATCATTTAAAATATAACAATACATTTTCAATGCAAATGAAGTTTAAATTATACCTCAATAAGATAATGAATCTCTTTGAACTGAGATTGAGCACTTTGGTATTGGAAAAACCATTATAATCCATTTGTTCCGCATATAATAGACAAGGGCCTTTAATTCATTTCTTTCAAAATATCATATTTTTTAAATATTTCAATCTTATACCATCTAAATATCTGCAACATGATAAGATTTTGACAATTGTATTCGTTGTGTTGATCAGATATCCTACACATGTCTTGATTCATTTATACTACCTATCTTATTGCCCAAACGACACACTATCGGCATGCGTTCATCCAAAGTTCGAATCAAAGGACTATGAATCCGGAGTGAAAACGCTTAGGCAGGTAGTTTCACATCCGAATTCAGCTACTAGTGTTAAACATTAAATTGAGCACAGGTTGATATGTGATGACACAAATCCGTATGTTTATCCAGAGTTATAGTTCGTATCCTTTCCTTGTACTATTTCTTGCACACAAACAAACACGTGCATGCATAAATGCATAAAGTTCACTCGCGTATGTGAATTTTGGCATATTTTTTTTTAATCTTAATTCAGGACACGACAGTAAGGGCTGAACAATAGACTTTCATACATGGTCGTCTTTGCTTAAGGTGTTCTGACCTCTAGATGATTATCTCCTTTTTTATGTGCCTTTATCATCTTTGACATTTTTAACTGCTAAGTATAACCTAACCCATGAATAAATTACCTTAGATATATTCGACATGTAAGTCCTCAATGCCTTTGCAACTACGTTCTTTATTTGGCATTTCAACTTATTTATTCGAATGTCACTGACAAGTCTTTGTAGACTTAACTCGTGTCTGGCATACCTCATTTTAATTCTGGTATCTTTATACATGTACATGTCCTTTGCTAGAAATTTGTTATGCTGTAACCAAATGCACTGCTTGTATTTTAATGGTTATTGACCAAAAAATAAAAATAAAACATGTGGTTTTTGTTTCCCACGCAGACATTTTGTTATAGTTAATATATCAGTTTTACACACATATTTATACCAGTTTCACAGATTCAATGTGTATAAATGAAATTTGTATATCCAATCAAACAATTTATATTGCAAGAGAACATTATGAATATCTTTGTTGGAGAAACATAGAATACAGTTACACCAAAAGTGTTCAGAATAATAATCCATGGGTATCTAATGCAAACAGCATGTATTTTCAATTAAGAAAAAAGAAGTATCCGATCCCGCACTGTGATGTTTATAATTATTGTTATTTCTTTACAATATGTGCGTATACCAAATTGATATATGTGTATGGAGAAAATGCATGATTTATTCAATGTTGTAAATAGAATTGTAAACTTTTTAATATGTTATTTGATAACACAGTAAAATTGAGCAGCCTTAATTTAAATGGCATGCACTCAAGAGAGAAACGTAACAGGGTTTTGACATGGTTAAAATGTCAAAAAATATCAATAGCCTTAATACAAGAAACTCATATAGACATATATATTGAAAATGAAATAAAAAATCAAACTAACTTTGATGTTTTTTGCAGTAATGGTACATCAGCAAGCAGGGGGGTCTCGATATTTATAAACAATTTATTGAAGTATGAGATTATAAATCATTTTACAGATAAAGATGGAAGGATTGTTTTTATTAAATCTCCAAATTAATGACACGATTTTTTTCAATAGTTTATTTTTATGGACCAAACAACACAACTGCAAGAAAGTCATTTTTTAAAAAGGCGGATCTCTTTATGAAAGAAAATGGTATTGGAATCCCAATAATTGGGGGAGACTTTAATGAAACATTAAAAAATATTGATAGAATAAGAGCAAGTAACAATCACAAAAACAATAAACCAGTATCAAGCTTGAAATCGTTGTTAAAAGATGACAATCTTATTGATATTTGGCGAGTTATGAATGAAAATATACAACAGTTTACTTTGAGGAGAAAAGATAAATCTCAGGCAAGTAGAATAGATCTAATATTGATTGATAGCAATTTAAGACCTCAGATCGATACATGTAAAATTGAATCGGCAACGATTCAGTATACTGATCATCTGAGCGATTGTTTAATATTTAAAACGGGGGCGTCAGAAAAAGGAAGTGGGTTTTGGAAACTAAATAACTCTGTCTTAGAAAATAAAGATTATCAAAGCTTAATTAACCATTTGATAACTATCTTTTTAAATCAATACCAAAATAGAGATACTGACTGTCGGATTTTTTGGGATATATTAAAGCTTGAAATTAAAGAAGCTACTGTAAAATGTTGTAAATCAAAAGCTAAAACCAAAAGAGAAGTCACACACACCTTAGAAAAAGAATTACAGGAAAAGATGGTAAAAAGAGACCAATTAAATTTATTAAACTCTAATTTGGATGATCGTATTAAAAATTTTGGAATCAGAACTGAATAAGATTTATGATGAGAAGGCCATTGGTGCACAAATCAAAGCCAGAGAAAAATGAGTTGAATTAGGAGAAAAAAATAATGCGTATTTTTTGGGACTTGAAAAGCAAAGGCAAATTAAGAAATCGATAAATAAGTTATTAGATGAAAACAATGTCTTAAAAGATCTGAGTAAGATTTTACTTGAAATTAAAAACTACTACGAAAAATTGTTTTCATCACAAAATCCTAATGATACATTAACCCAAGAATACATTAAAAATACAAAATTAGAAAATAAATTAAATGATGAAGAAAAACTATTGTGTGATGGTTCAGTAACGCATGAGGAGTGTTCTGAAGCGATAAAAAATATGAAATTAAACAAGTCTCCTGGACTTGACAGTCTAACCGTAGAATTTTACAAAACGTTTTGGGAGAAGCTTAAATATCTACTTGTTAACAGTCCGTAATGCGGTTCGATAAAATTGCTCCCCTTGTTTATTTCGCTCTCCTGTCAAATCATGTAATTTTGGTAGACGCTTCAACGATGGGTGTCGTCAAGAAAGGTACGATTAATGGAATCAGCTAGGAATTAGACGATCACCATTGGTATAGGTGAGTTGTTTAATAGTTGTTGCTTTGGGATAAATGCATGTTTTGGATTAATTCATAATCTGGAAAAGCTGGAAAGGAAAGAAACGTGTTGCTACGTGAACCCGGAAAGGCCGGGACGAATTTAAAAAAACAATCTAGAGACGATCGTTCTGAGTGTGCCACCTACACATTCAAACGTGTACACAAACACAGTATTCCCTATCTATGTAATGTGTTTTCAAAATTATATGATATAGGGCAAAAAAAGGTAGCAGTTTTTTGTGTCTTGTTGTTAAGCATTTCGAGGGGAGATAATGTTATTTTTCACGGTGTGTTTGATAGGTTTGTTACATAGTAACATTACATAATACACACTCATAAAGTGGATTAAAATAGCCTCCCACACGCAATTAACTGAATTTCAATTATTCTATTTACCGTAGTGCTATTATATAAGACTTCGGAGGTTCATATCACTTATATTCAACGTTTTTATATCGGATTTTTTTTACTATTGATGTTGAACGGTTCATAGTAAAAAAAAAAAATCCGACAAAACCGTTGAATGTAAATGGTATGAACCTCAGAAGTCTTATATATTGTCCTTTAATATAAGACCGGAGGTTCATATCATTTACATTCAACATTTTTTATCGAATTTTTGTTTACTATCAATGTTGAACGGTTGAACGGTTGAACATTGGTAGTTAAAAAAAAATCCGATAAAAATTGACGTTCAACATTGATAGGGAAAAAAATCCGATAAACATGTTGAATGTAAATGATATGAAACTCTGAAGCCTTGCATTATAGGACTATCGTTTATTAGTTCTTCATCCTAACTAAATGTTTTTCAGTGTGGTATATTTTACACAAAAAAGGGGGGGTTTTAAAAACACCAAAATACCTTAACAATCCTACAATATCTGTGTATAGAATGAGAGAGATATTTCGTATTCTAAAACTATTTTTCACACATGTTTGTTAGAAATGTTGAAAATACAGACAAAGGTTTAGTACGTATATTCATCCCCTCTTTTTCAATTCAAGATACAGCTCTGAAGAATATGCAATAACCTAACATTGATAATTTAGCTAAGGCCAAATATAATAGTATGTGTAGTTCCAGTTACAACTTAAAAAAAAAATTAGGGTAGGTAGGTTTTTTTTTATTTTATGTTATTTTTTTTACATTGAGTCTATGGGAGCAACATTCTGACTTTAACAGTGCTTCATGGAAAATGACAAAAAAATCTTTAGGGTAGGGTATTTTTATGACTAAAAGTAGGTAGGTAGGGTAACTGAAACCACACATATATTTTTATTTGGCCTAACAATAAATTCAGTACATTTTTCTAACAAGTGAAGACCAATGAAAACATTTGATATGATTTGAAAACATGGCCAATTAAGTAGGATCTTGTGGTTTCGTACTCGTAGACATAAATGATAATTCAACATTTTTGATTTATATTTTTCTTTATTTCATATTCTAGTATATTTAATAACATGTTTATATTTTGTGATGCATCTGATGTATAAATCCAGTGGCAGATCCGGGAAAGAGCTCTTGGTTCTGATCCGTTTGTACGGGGAACATGTGGTTGCAACCCCCTCTTTAATTGCCTATTCGATTTTGTGTTTGCAGTGTCGAAAAGGGAGATAGACAGCAGTTTTAATTTATCAAGAAGTTATGTGAAAGTTCTGCTATACATCGGACAGTCAGGAATTATTCTGAAGTACACATGTCGACCAGTGGCATGGAACAGAGAGGAGAGGTTTTAAAGTACCAGATGCTTATCTGAGATTCCAATTTGAACTAACTGAGAAAGCAATATATAAAGATATGTAGGAGAAATAATCTATATGAATAAAGTTATGCCACAAAAGGAACTTGTTTTTTTATATACAGAAATTGTCAAACGCATCCATAACAGAAGAGATGTGAATGCATCCTTCCTTCAAATGTATATAAAAAAAAGATAAGAAAGTCTGTGCTGGTTATATTCATACGGGAACGAAAATTTAATTCAAATTGTGAAAAAGAGTGAGGGATAAGATTCATTAAAAAAAATTAAAAAAATCTCGTCTGATCCAAAATTCGTTCGAAAAAATATTGTTGTCGGGCAAAATTTAAAACCAAAAAAAATATTATGAATTCTGATCAAGATTCTTATAGTGTTAAGTTTTGAAAGAAAAAAATATTTGATTGATGGAGGCGGACAATAAATGTTCGCGCTCAGACAAGAAAACCATACCCCCTTTGAAGCTATATGATTAACTTACTTCCTTGTTGATGGATTGTTTCCTGGCTTGCTTTGGTAGAGTATTTTGGCATGTTTCACACTCGAGTAATATATATACATGTGTAGTACATGAAATATGAAGACACCGGTGTAATACTAGAGTACTTGACTTGTAATAGTGAGAAAAATAGAGTGAGCCACCCGTATACGATAAAAATCAATATAAGGGAACTTTGATATTCTTGAATCTGTTTCTGAGTTGTGAAGAACTAACATACAACTAACGGTTATTCAAGTAAAGTACTATCACAATCGAGTCTTTATGTGATAAACTATAATAAAATTGAGTATAATGTAAAACTGTAGGACAAGTAAAGACTCTTAATGTCTTGCAAATTTTCGACTGTAGGTAAACTAATAAGAAAAGAAAAAGATATAAATAGTAAATTCAAATCGTATGAATCGTATGAATAATATTGGCGAACAAAAAAAGTATCACATTATATGTCGTCGGACAATTGTAAGATGCTATAAGATAGACTAAAAATGTATCGAAAATATAGCACAAAAGAAATCATAAAATAACTCAGTGCAATCCCAATTTAAGATGCAAACACATCAAAAGAAAAATAAAATCACACCATATCTCCACATGACACAAAACAAAAACCAACTGCAATCAACAAATAAGACGCAAAGAGTTACAAGAAATAAAAAAAAATAATCCATTCGCGGGCAACTACCGACTTATTATACTTTATGATCGAACACAAACAGAGCCAAAATATGACACCAAACTAAATTACAAACAATTGCAAGATCAATAAATGATGTATAAAAAATAATTCCGAACGACAATTGGTTAACACAAACAAAAGGAATACAACGATATAAATCTATGCTACCCCAAAAACTCAACTTCACAATGGTCAACCAATCCGGGTTGCTGCATAACTGAGGTGTAACAAAATGTGTAACAAAACTTTTTTTAAAATAATACAGAAAATATGATTGTCGGTGTAATTGTAATTGTTTAAGAAAAAAACATATCAAACATGCAAATATTATTTAAAAAAAAGAAGTTTTGAATCACTTAAAAGTCATGTGATGTTACATATATAGGACGGGTGTGTTCGATGTGTAAATTAATTAACAAAACCCCGTCATATAACATCCAACTTTGAAATTGCGTCCAAATGTCAAATTTAGGTGTGCCACTTTGGGAATGGTCTTAAACGATTGACAATTCATTTCTCAATTTTTGTAATTTTCCCCAGATTTTTTCTATGTCGGGCAAAAAAAAGTAGCAGTTTATAAGGAGACCCCCTAAATGACGTAACAACTTGACTTATGGTCATTTTAAAAACGATAGTTTGCAAGTTGCATTGTTAACAATTGTACAATTTGAAAATTAAACAACTTGAATGCAAATATTTATAATGACTTTACGGAAAGTAACTTTTGTGACATCTTGACAACCGTATACAAAGTTCATTTCACTTTTCTACCTTCTAAACACAAGAGGTCTAATTCTATTGTTCTCTTTAAACCGCATATCGGACTGATAATAAGGGTCATGAAGATAATTTATTGACTTACTCTCAGCGGTCTTGTGTTTTGTCGTTAATATTCAAAAGGGGGGACCCATTAAAATTAGAAAATTATAGACCAATTTCATTATTAAACGTCGATCTTAAAATCTTGTCCCATGTACTAGCTCATCGACTAAAAAAAGTTTTACCAAAACTCATAAACACAGATCAGTCTTGATACATAAAAAAATAGATTCATTGGATTTAATTTAAGGCAAATACATGACATTATAGATTATGCAGATATATATAATACTAGAACACACCCGTGATATCGCGGGTCTGTGACTGAATTAAAGAATATAACTATGCGTAAGCCTTATTTTAGTATTGGTATTGTCATCTGATAAAGTCATGCCGATTATAAGATGAACAGTTTTCTCTGCTTTCAATATCTTTCTGTTTGAACCCGTCGACCTGGAACTTATCAATTATTGGTATTATTAATTTTATTTGGGAAACAAAAGGCCTGGAAAGGAGTATTTTTTAATCAACAGCATTGTCCTTTATGAGTTATAAATAAAGTTGAATTCTTTGATTCGCTGTTTTACGTCATTCCGGCTAACAAATTGAAAACTGTACATGCTGTACCTATACGTCTATACGCCTATTGGTATCGGTATCGTATTCGACACGGAACTTCTTAATTATTGGCAATATTATTTATGTGGAAAACAAAAGGGTCTGGAGTGGTGTAATTTTTAATCAACAGCATTGTACTATATAAGTTATATATAAAGTTGAATTCTTTGATTCATCGTTTTTACGTGATGACGGCTGACAAATTGGACCTCGTTATTTTAGTATTATAGATAGAAGGGGCTATTGTTTTTGTCGATTTAAAAAAAGCCTTTGACACTCTTGAATGGATATTTATGTAGATACTTTAGATCACTTTGGATTCAATGAATCATTCAAAAATTGGGTTAAAACTTTGTATACTGATATTCAAACATGTATAATTAATAATGGGTGGATTTCAGAAATGTTTAAGAATTCAAGAGGGATTAGACAAGGATGTCCTTTATCTGCTCTACTTTTTGTCATATCCGTTGAAATATTGGCACTGAGACTTCGAAATAACGAAGATATAAAAGGATTTCAGATAAAATTTGATAGAAAAACACATTGTATTTAAATAAGCCAATTAGATGATGACACAACTTTATTTTTTAATGATAAAAATGATATCGAACTAGCATTGAATGAAATTGAAATCTTCGGATCTTATCCCGGATTAATTATAAATAAAAATAAAACAGAAGGGATATGGATAGGAAAACTCAAAAATAGTAAAGACAAAATAGCAAATATTAACTGGAAAGATAAACCTGTAAAAGCTTTAGGGATTTATTTTGGACATAATAATGAAGAATGTGAGAATTTAAATTTTGAAAATAAAATAGATAAAATGGATAAATTATTTATTCTTTGGAAAAAGCGAAATCTCACTATTTTAGGTAAAATCTTGATCATCAAATCTTTGATTATACCACTCTTTCCCTTTTCCCTTCCCAGAAAAATAGAAAAAAGAAATAGAAAGAAAATGTTTCAAATTTATCTGGAATGACAAACCAGATAAAGTTAATAGAAATACGATTATTGGTAGTTATGAAAACGGGGGTTTGCATCATGGATAGGTAGAATCTTAAATACAGATATGGCCAGATGGCAACTTATACCTTTAAATTATTTACAATGCTCAGGAAAAAATTGCCTAGCAGTTTATATGAATATGGATTATAATAAAGTTGATCAATATCTACCTAATATTCCAAAATTAAAAAAAAATGTATTAACAAACTGGATGAAATTAGGAGGAGGACAGACACTCTTTACCTTTTTAGCTAGCTCATGCGTATGTCCAGAAAAATAGAAAAAAGAAATAGAAAGAAAATGTTTCAAATTTATCTGGAATGACAAACCAGATAAAGTTAAAAGAAATACGATTATTGGTAGTTATGAAAACGGGGTTTTGCATCATAGATAGGTAGAATCTTAAATACAGATATGGCCAGATGGCAACTTATACCTTTAAATTATTTACAATGCTCAGGAAAAAATTGCCTAGCAGTTTCTATGAATATGGATTATAATAAAGTTGATCAATATCTACCTAATATTCCAAAATTTAAAAAAAAATGCATTAAAAAGCTGGATGAAATTAGGAGGAGGACAGACAGATATACCAAAAACCATTTACGAAATCAGAAAACAAATTATTTGGGGGAATAAATACATAAAATTTAATAACAAATGTCTTTTTTTTTTTAAATTGGATAAAAGGTAACTTAATTTATATGAATGATATTTTAAATGAAAATGGTGAAATTTCACAAGATGTAATTTTGCAAAACATTAAAAATAAATCCAACTGGATAGCTGAGTTGACATCCCTAAAAAAAGCAATTCCAAAAGATTGGTTACAATGTCTTAGATCAGAGAATTCAACAAGAAGTATAGTCAATGTAAAAAGACAATGTTTGTCAATAAATGGTAAATATATTGACATTTCTTTTTTGTCAAATAAGTTATTATATAACAGATTAGTAAAGAAAAAAATTGTGAAACCTATTGGTATAAATGTATGGTTAAATGTATTACCATTACAGACAGAATTTCATTTGAAACCATTTTACAACTTTATTTTTTACTATTTAGAAGAAAATAAATTGAAGATGTATCGATGAAAACTTTTACAAAGCATTTTACCTACTAAAAAGTTATTATTTAGATGGAAGGTAACAGACAATGTTTTATGTAACAAATGCTTTACTGAAGAAGATTATCAACATTACTTTATGTCATGTTCTTTTTTACACGATTTTTGGCGAAAAATTCATAATTTATTGCAATAAGTAAATATAGAAAAAGATTTAACAATAAATGATATTGTTTTTGGCTATAAAATATCTGATAAATATTACTTTGGCTTTAACTTTCTAATAACTATTATTGGGTTTTCAATTTATAAATCCTACTATGTATCTGATCAGAAAATGAAAAGACTTGATGTTTTTTGTCTATTCATTAGAGAATTTACAAAACGAATGTATTATTCAAAGAAGTTAAAAGAAGATATTTTTTTTTAGTTAATGTTAAGAAACATTTATTAGATTGATGTTTTATTTATTAATAATAGAATTGAAATTTATGTGTATTCTTCACAAGGAGCTTGGACTTGTTGAAGACAATGTAACAAGCAACTGATGGAAATAAAGGAATTTTAAAAATTAAAAAAAAAGAAATCAGTTTGATATAAGTGCATCATGTGGAGTGAAACAAAAATATATGAATGAAAATTTTAGGTATTGAACTAAATAAGTAAGTAGTTGCATACACAGGTTGGGAACATCCTTTACATATTGGACCAATCAGTAGTCGTAATCAGTGGTCCCTTCTCTTGATTTCATGCAATCAAAGTGGAAACAAAATAAGTTTTATGCGTTTTGAATTTTCCTCGGTGTTCAGTTTTTTTGTGATTTTACTTTTATCATTTCAAATTTCCCTGTCATTAGCAAGATTTGAAGGTGAGGATTAATTTGTATCAGGGCATCATATTTTTGCCTTATTTTCAATGCATTTATAAATTTTAAGATCTCAATGTCTGACACACATACAAATTTACAGGTTTTCTATATATTCACATAAGCACGCACACATCGTAGTTACTCGAAACCATAAATTTTAATTGTATATAAAGCTGGAATGATTTTTCAGGAAAAATTAAATTATAAATTCATGAAACTGAGGACACGAAATATTTATGGTTGACACACATTGAACGCCTGTTATAAATGTTTCAGAAAATATAATTCTGACTTAACAAGAGGGATAGACAAACGCCGTAGAAACGAAATATAACAGAAATTCACGAGCGAGTGACAACACTCAAATATCCTAGTTAAGAGTATGAAGGTAAAAACAAATCGGAGACAAGTGTCTGTGACACACAGTAAATTGCATGACTGTAGTTATGTTATTATAGTTAGAAAAGGATTACAAGTAAGACTGATTACTTTTTATTTTTAATATTCCAATTATTATGATTATAGTCATAATTAGCTAGAATTATAACAATGTATAATCTGATTTCCAATTCTGGATAAAAAATAGTTAAAACATCAAGCTATGGAAAAAATTAAACTGGCAAATCATCTTTTTGTGCTGAGATTTTTTAAGAAGATCAGAACATATTTGTTTCATGCCTTCGTGAATTGATCTCCGTTGGCTAAAATGGTTTGTCGGCTGTCATTTTCGAAATGACTGTCAATATGCTTAAAATACATTTTATATAAACATTTATCTTGTCACGAAACGATTTAACAGCTAGTAAGATCGATATATATATACTGACGACCTTTAGAAACGCAACACTCGATTTTTTTTCAAATTTTCATCTTAAAAAAAATACTAAATTGAATAAAAAGTTGATTCATTTCTTTATCGTCTAAGGTAAGTTTGCAATTCAAAAAAATTAATTAATAACACCATGCTAAACGTTTTAATCATGTGGTATGCACTAAAATCCTGTTTTTCTCTCAATTAATAATCGTGCAAATAGTCAAAGGCAAAGACAGCTGTTAAAAATCCCTAAGGTAGCAATACACAGTTAGGATTGTTAGTTTCGCATTTTGGCCCCGGCGGATTTTTTTTTATAAAAGACAAACCCAAGTTAAAAGTATTTAAAAATTAAGAATAATGAAAATTGTTGCTATGATAGTGGTTTTAATGGAAAGGTATTACTCCAGAGAAGAGATTGAACCTTTTTGTTCTTAGGAAGTGTAAATGTCGGGTTCATATTCATGTCCATTCTAGTAGTGATTCTGAAATTATATCAGCATTTGTTGACTGTTTTGGAATGATGTGAAATTAGTACGAACTTTTGAAAGGTAATTTGCGGGAAAATGATGTGGATGACACCTATCCATTTTTTGGGAAGGCTATATATCACTGTTGAAACAATGTATATCTGATATTCATTGAAATTCTAATTCAAACATATTTTTAAGTCTGTTTGGAAGGGGGGTGTCTCACGGGGATTTTTGAAGAATGAAAAAGAGAACTAACACGATATGTTTCCATGGATACTGAATTATTTTATTTAGTTTTAACTTTTTTTTAGTGATTTGGAATCTCCTAAGAAAATAGATTCTAAATATGTATACGTGTTTGGGTATTAATGTTAAAATGGCAGTATCCATCTCAAAATGCCTGTCCATGTTGCTGCACTTAGAGACCCGATTTCAGCTTCAAATGCTAACTGTTTATTGCTACCTAAATGATTGACATAAAGGTTAACCAATACTATTGAGAATGTTTTAGTCTAGTTTTCTCCCTTCTGATTTTACCCTTTATGTCAAATTTCAGTCAATTTTATGTGGTGTACATTGAAACCTTTATAAACAATACTAAAGTGGATTATGCGGTATTTAAGCATAGGAGACGCATTGCTGATGTTAGTCTGTATGCCATGACATTTAACGAATTGGTAAAAAACTGACATTGTAACCGTTATACTCTGTTGCATATGACATTGCTTTATTTAACTGAAATGACGTTACGTTAACCACAGCTTTACCGAGTCCATATCTGTTCACTTACGAGTTATAACCTCCTCTAAAGTTTCGGACCTTAAAAGTAGTTATAAGGCGCGAAATTGTTCCTAACAGAACATGCACTAAATTCTGTCTTAAAATTTATAATGACTTAGTTTCATTTTTTATTTCTCAGTCGTGACAAAAAGAAAATCAATAACTTTTTACTGATTTAAATTAAACTTGGCAATAAATTCAATGAAAAGTTTAACGAAGAACATTTGTTAAAAAAAAATCATGTATTCGCATTTAGTTTCGCGTCAAGAAACTTCGTGCGACGTGAAAATTCCGCAATGTTTGATTGTCTGAGGAAATTCAGGTATGAAATTTTCTATTCAAAAGGGCGTACAGAAAGTATGATAGCTGAATAAAATGAATATAACTCACGGTTTGATGAAAAAATATGTGTTGTGTCCGTCAGTGTACATGCATACGATTTTAACTCAGAGTTAGATATTGTTACATGTTATAACTGAATATTAATGCTGAGGGAATAGAGTATCCGTTTCAATAAAAGACATGTTTTAATGATACTAACCAATAGTAAAAATAAACATATGGCAACCGATTATCACCAAATTGAGCGAGACCGGTTATGTCCACAGGATGAGCGTATTCTCGGCTTTCATCATAAGGCAAGTGAAATTAGACTTTATCGTCTAGCGATAAATGGCCTGAATCTACGTAGATATATATTTGTAACAATTACTATTGATACATGATTAAACAGTAACCGTACTTACCATGTCAGCATTTTTCAACCAAATGGTTTCTATTGAGTCCTTGTTGTGCATTTCATTGTGTTCATCACAGAAATATTTTCCTTTTTTACATCTGTCAGTTAACTGTTCATAGCTCATCCTACCTGATCTTTTTGAGTAGTCTCCCTTGCTGCATTTGGCCTTTATAGTGTAACTAGTTTTTTGTCTAAATTTACTGTTTAAATCTTTAAGTTTAAAGTACAACTCCTTTAAAACATTTTGATATAAATCATCTTTGACACTATCCCATTTCCATATCTGTAAGGATATGGCATTCTTTGAGAAGCAGATTACCAACCTTCCTACTCTTGATTTGTCTAAAAAGAATACTGCTTTTCCTCCATATATCGCCTTTTGACTATCGTTATCCTCGCAGACTACATATGTTCTTATGTAATAGAAAAGAACGTGATTGAAGTAGGCAAGGGGAAGGAATGTGAATTCAAATGTCAACCAAGGTGAAGTTTCAATAGCACCTGTAAATTTTGTCTCAATATCCTTTACAGAGGTGGCTTGGTTTCTAATCATGCAAGGCATATAGTATGAAGTTGATATCTGACAATTTCCGCTAATATTATCTATTAATTGGGGTTTTATTATGATGTCAAATTTTTCCATTACACTAAGTAAATGCTCTTTATATTTTTCAAAATCTAAAGTAGGCTCCTTTTTAAATAGCTGATCAATCATTTCATCGGACAATTTTCCTGTTTCCGTCAGTTCTTTCCATTCAGTCGGTGCTAGCAAACCAATATTTCGTTTATCTGGATTGTCATCACATACAAGGCACCGGAAACACTTAACTAACCAACTGGGTTGAAGAATGATGTAATCCTTTATATCCTCGAAAAAAACAATGTTCCCAATTTTATGCTGAAAGGTAAGGAAAGCAGTAAGCTGTTCCTTTTCTTCACCTAAAGATTTACGTGCTAATTCTTCAATATTCTCCCATGACAGTATATTCGTTTTCGTATCCTTAAAAACATCCAGTGCATTCTCTAGTTGGATCCAATTGGTAGGAAGCTTCTCCTCAAAATACTCCATCTCTCCTGCAATATCTAAAATTTTGCTTTTCAATTTGTTAATGTCTTCTTCATCACTTTGAATGTTAGAAATGAAATGGATACCTCTACAGTGATTACCCTTTTGTTGTGATCCAATAATCCATCCAGATTTGTTTTCATAATCTTTTTTCTTTTCTTCGACCTGGAAAAAGAAGGTAAAGGCATGTGGCAATTATGTGTGCATATTAAGGAGAAAGAAAATTTAAAACTAAGACCATTCCGATTTTAAAAAGTAGGTAGACCGAGATGAAGAGCGGATACGGATTTTCATTTGCCTTTCAACAACCTACACACAGACTGACATTCGAGTTTTTGCAATATATTTCTTTTTTTCTTTTATAACATGCAAGAAACGAAACACTCTCCCTTGTCGAAGCTAACATTGTAGGGCTTTTGTCCAACTTGCAGTATATTGATAAATTCAGCACATTCAAAAGGAGTTCATACTACAGTTACATCCTTGGATCGCAATTGCTGCTGTCATAATGTACCTATTTATGGTGAGAAACATAATTCTCATGGTAAAGTTCTACGGATGAAATAGTTCTGATAAAACTATAAATTACTTAAATTCAGTTTTGTTTAATAAATCAAAACACTCTTCTTTTTCAAACATTGCGATTGTTTTATTTAAGTAAGGAATTATAACTTAACAACTCTATTGAAATCAACGATTAATTATATAGATATTTTAAAAATACTAGTAGATAGTTTTACTATAATATACCTTTTCACACGCATCAGTATGAGTAAACACCATCAACATAGGAGGATTTAATTTGCCTCTTGAAGAAGGATCGTTACAAAAACTGTGAATACTGTCAAACCAAAAGTCAATATACTCTAAAATGAAATTGGAAAAGAACAGCTAATTTCTGTGTTTCCCTTTTGTCAAGATTTTAAAGAGACAAATACAACACTATGATTTGACGAGAAATAACACAGATGTTGACAATTACATATATCAATGAAAAAGCATAAACACTAATATGTGTAGAGTGTTACTGATGAGCCTTTAATAGACGACACAGGCGTCTGGGTACAAAAGTAAGGGTTATATGTGCACGTGTTGACATGAATGTTATCGATGATATGGTTATAGTTATGAATCATCGGTCTTCAATACTTTGATTTTCTTTTAATACTAAGAATGTTCTTCACCGGAATAGATAAACATAAATATATTTGCCAAAATAGATCGGCATAATGGCTCATCAATGCTCTTTGTCTTTGTATTTTATTTCGTCTTTTTCACTTTTTAATTCGAGGATCATTGATAAATCGTTTAAACAAAAACAAAACAAATGCTCGTCTTGCGTGCACAATTTAAAGCCTGTTATCTAAGATGAGTTCATTTATAAGCCTGATATCGTTGGTTTTTTTTTGTTTATTTTTAAGTAAAATTAACACAAAGTTACAAAAAATACCTCGGATGATATCCATGGTTTTGAAAGGTTATGACTGTCTAATTGAACCAATTATGTTGCTCATTTCATTGAAAATTCTAAAATGTCTCATTAAGTGCTTTTATCAAGGAGGAAATATACCGGAAATATATATATTAAGATATTTTTGAGGAGAAAATCCTTTAAAGCAAATAAATTTGCGATTCTTATAGATTATCGTTGGTCATCTTCATCATCTACAGCCGGTAAGGCAAAAGTAAGAACAGCAATCGATTTGATATAACCAATGATAATCTGTTTATCGTTATTTTTGACATTTTTACCTATTGTATATGTTTGTTTTGTACACGCATTGTTGTCAATTTAATGGAATTTGATGCGGCTGTCATACATGTGAGAGGTTTAGCTAGCTATAAAACCAGGTTTAATCAACCATTTTCTACATAAGAAAATACCTCAACCAAGTCAGGAATATAAAAATTGATATCTATTCGTTTGTCGTGTTGGCGCTTTTGATTTTGCCATTTGTTTAGGGACTTTCCTTTCTGAATATTCCTTAAGGTAGATTCATGGTATACCGCCATCTTGGATTGTACAATCACAGTACAAAATAGGTCTAGTTATTTGCCCAAATCTGCAAATTTGGAAACAGATTTGTAATTTAATGGTTAGAATGTTTATTTATATAAAGTATACTTCGTGATTTATTTTCATTTTTAGCCATGGCGTTGTCAGTTTATTTTAGATTTATGAGTTTGACTGTCTCTTTGGTATCGTTCGTCCCTCTTTTATTGTATTATTCAAAATATTTAAACAAATATATATTTTTTTGGTTCTTAGAATCTTTTCAAATGAGCCATTTAAGGGAGGACAACTCTTTTAATAAAAAAAATATGCTGGACATTTTTTATTTTCACTTGTAGAAAGAAAACAAGTTCGGTGACACCGTGTTTTTTTTTTTTTGTTTTTTTTAAACATATAATAAAACCTATCTTTTCACAATTTTTTTCAAAATTCTATCCCATAGAATTTTTGTTATGCTCACAAATGTGTTTTTCATGAACAATGTAACCAAATTTAGGCAATCTTCAACGACTCATAGATAAAAAAAGCACGGTGAGCCATACTTTTTATCATATTTTTGAAAAAAGCTTATTAAAATGTTAATTTTGGCAAATTATAAGAAGATTTTGTCTCAAAAAGTCTATACTTATGATCTACCTTAAACCTATGAAGACGTTGTAAATTTCATTGACAACGGGCACGTGATCCCTTAGTTTCTAAAGATAATTTGTCATATCACTCGAATGTGCTGAAAAAGGAAATTATCAGTCAGTAAGATAAAAGACAAAATTTCGTAAAATCCCGATAAAAGTTCATATTAAACAAGAGGCTCTCAAATGCCTGAATCGCCCACCTTGATTTTTTTGGCATTTATCTTTCGTTTAAGAGTTTAAGTGTCCAATTTCATTGTAGTTTGGTTTTTTTTGTTTAATGTTTAGTAATAAGTGTTTGAAAATACAGTTTTTGGAATTGGTTCAGTAGTTTTAGAGGAAAAGATTTTTTAAAGTTAGAAAACATGATAAATAAATGGTGTAAAATTGTCATTAAAGAGCAATAACTCTTTAAGGGGTCAATTGACAATTTTGGACATATAAACTGATTTGTAGAGCTTACTTAGCTGAACATATTTGCTGTATACAACTTATCTTTATCATTAATGCTATTCAAGATATTAACCAAAAACTGCAAAATTTACTGAAAATTACCAATTTAGTGGCAGCGACCCAACAATAGGTTATTACATGTAGATTTGAAAATTTCAGGGCTGATAAAACTTTACCTTATGGACACTTTTACCCCCTTGTCAGATTTGCTCTAACTGCTTTGGTTTTTAAAATATAAGCCAAAAACTGCATTTTACCCCTATGTTCTATTTTTAGCCATGGCGGCCATGTTTTTGGAGAAAACAGAAAAGAAAACACAAATTTTATTCTACACACCCTAGGGCTCATTCAGCTTAAGTTTGATTGGTATTGGTTCAGTGGTTTCAGATTAGACGATTTTTTAAAGTTAGAAAACATGATAAACAAATAGTGTAAAATCGTCCTAATAGGACAATAACTCTTTAAGGGGTCAATTGACAATTTTGGTCATATAAAACTTATTTGTAGATCTTACTTTGCTGAACATATTTGCTGTTTACAGTTAATCTTTATCATTAATACTATTCAAGATAATAACCAAAAACTGCAAAATTTCGTTAAAATTACCAATTTAGTTGCAGCAACCAAACAATGGGTTATTAGATTTATCTGAAAATTTCAGGGCTGATAGAACATAACCTTATGAACACTTTTACCCATTGTCAGATTTGCTCTAACTGCTTTGGTTTTTGAGATATAAGCCAAAAACTGCATTTTACCCCTATGTTCTATTTTTAGCCATGGCGGCCATGTTTTAAAACGAAACAGAAAATAAAACACAAACTGTATTCTAGATACCCTAAGGATCATTCAGCTTAAGTTTGGTTGAAAATTCAGTAGTTTAAGAGGAGAAGATGTTTGAAATAGTTTACACCAGACGGACGACGACGACGACGGACGACGACGAACGCCAAGTGATGGCTAAAGAAAAACTCTCTAACGTTGAATGTAGATGTAAATGTCACTTTAATCAACATTGTATCGAAAGAAGGGACTATATTTTTTACCTCCTGAAATTGTTGATGCCTATGTTTTTTTCTAAATATTTGACATGAAGATAATACAAAAACCAAACATGAATATGATTGCTTCGTCGTAATTTAATAAACAGAAGAAAAAAGGTAATCTGGATAAAGTTTGATCAACTAGTAAACTGTATTACTACACCAATCAACTGAACGAATGAAAAAATATTGTCAAATGCTCTCATATTCCGTACTTCAAAACAGGTATCTTCCGAAAACAATGGTGGGTTTAACACTAAATCTCACATATCATAAAAAAATTACAAAACTGATATTTTGGAAAAAGAAAAAGAAGAACAGCTAAATTCTCCTTCTTGTATTGTTTAACTCTTCATTTCATTCATGAAGTTGGTTATGCATAAAAACATTAATAAATAACAAACTTCTGGAAAAGAAAATGTACATACAAATAGAAGGGAAAGTGTATTTTAAAAATAGAAATATATCAGTCTTGTTATTCTTTTAACTTCAAAAAGAAAATTGTGTAAATTTGATACTAAATTATTGCAATTAATGAAACATGATGTATGAAAATTCAAAAATCTTCTTTGATGAAACTGCTATGTACTTTGTTTTACTGAGGAATCAATCAAGGAATATGCAATGACCCATCATTAGATAGACATCATTAGATTTCGTGTTTAGAAAGAAAATAAAATTATTTATATAATTTTCTAAATTTTACCTCCAATATGATCAAAGTTTTCATCGTCATCTTCAGCTTTTATCTCTTCGTTTATATTTGCAACAAGAAGATATATAGCATGTGGTGTTAAAAATGTTTGGTGTGTGACAATGTAGTCCTTCTGGCCAGCAAAATCCCATATACCACATTCTACTAAGGCATCATATCTCATTTGTTCTTTTTCTTTTTTTACCTCCGACAGAATAACATCCATTTTGTCAATAATCTTCTGTCTCATTTCGTCATTTATTTTTGGATCGATCGGATTTGGAATTTGATGGCGCGAATCACGTGAGATGAGCGTATCTTTTGAAAGTGGAATTTCTTTTTCAGTTTTTTCCAAAGGTGTAATTTCTTCATTCAAATCAGCTTTGATTAATTGTTGTTTAACAGTGTCAATTTTTAAAGCATTATTAACATTTCCTGAAGTTTCATTATCATATTTTGAAAGAATATTTATTTGTTTTGATTCGTCCTTGGTAATGAGTTCTTCGCTATTAACTTGATTGTCTTGCTGCCTCTCCATTATCAACTCATTTTTATAAGATAGATGATAGGAATCTGGTACAATTTCTTTTCGTTTCGTGTCAGCAGCTTGCAGTATTCTTCTAATTCTGTCCTTTCTTTCTGTTTCATCTACAATAGATAAGTTTGACAACATTATCCTCGACGAATAAGTTTGATTTGTATTAACCATAAAAGCTGTCAAATTTAAAACAGAATAAATGCAAGTCATGCAGCTTGTATCTCATATTGATTTTGTAAAGGTTTGCAAGTGGAGAACAGTTATAATCTCTAGAACAGACATGATGATCTGTCAAAAGAACTGTTCGAAAAAGTTTTGGGATATTTTTATTTTAAAACTGTTCTGCTTTTGTACTTTATTGTAGTATATATCTCGTTATTCGACATGTATCGTTACCTGTGCAAACAATATGTCGATTTCGCTGTTTCTAAAGCATCTTTATTCTTATTCTGAACATTAAAAAAAAATAATGCATTAGAAATCGGGAAAATCTACGAAATCTGAAAGAATTAAAATTCCGCGAAATCCCATTAAGGTTTTTGGCGCCCCAACTGCAGATTTTTTTTTACTGCTTTTACTTTTTGAACTCTGATAAAATTGCATCATAATGAAGTTATGAGGTAGGTGTTGCTTTTTTGCTATTCTATTGCACAATTCGCACAAATTTTTTATTTAAAGCAAGTCGACATAGCGGCTCCTTGATTACAAATTGTCAACAGTGAATTTGCCGGTAGCTTACGAAAAATGTACAAAAATTGGGTGTTAGAACTAAACGAATAAATTACATTTTTTTCAAGCGATGGTTATTGAGCCGAATATTAAATTTGTCCATTGTTTCTCCCACATACTGAATGCCACAAGTGTCACATGTTAATATATAAACCGAGTTCTCCGTTTTACAGTTGGAATTAGAGTAGATGGTATAATTTTGTTTAGTAACGGAGCTGATGAAAGAACTGAATTCAGTATGTATGAGAAACAATGGACAAATTTAATATTCGGCTCAATAAACATCGTTCATCGTACAAAACCAACAAAAACTGTCCTCTCACAAGACATCTTCGTTCAACGAAACATACTTTTGATAATGTAACTTTCCAAATTATAGAAGTCAACACCGAGTGGGACACCACGGCGAGAAGGAGAAGAGAAAACTTTTGGATCCACCAACTCCACACTTTAGAACCTGATGGTCTTAACGAAAAAGACTAGAAAAGATACAGGAAAGATAAGGAATAATTGAAAAAAAGCATCGTCCTTTTTATCCCGTAATATTGGCCAATGGACGTTGCTTACTTCAACTACCAATTATGTATTTTCAAGGCAGCTAAATCCAAGTGCAACATGTACATTGAGCTGCCAAATTTTCTTTTTCTTCTTCTTCTTCTTCTTCTTCTTCTTCTTCTTCTTCTTCTTCTTCTTCTTCTTCTTCTTCTTCTTCTTCTTCTTCTTCTTCTTCTTCTTCTTCTTCTTCTTCTTCTTCTTCAGGAAGTCCACCCTATCTGCAGGGTCACCGCATTTAAAAATGTTTGTTTATTTTTAAAATTGCGTTATTTAAACTTCTATCTACTAGTTAAAATTTAAAATAATAGTAACCGAGTTAGAATAGGATAAAACTAAAAATTAGTTAAAAACAAGAACTTGTATGTTCACTATACATTTTAAAATTATAAAATGGATAAAAATAATAACTTATCAGTTGTTTAAATTACTCTTAGCAAAGGAAAGTGATAAGAACTACTAATCCGTATTAGTAATGGGTTAAATTTATGGACTAGTATGGTTTCATAATTAGTTTATATATATGTAATTAAAATCTAAAATGGTAAAGGATACGAATAAAAAAACCTGTAAAAATTAGTTTTAAGTAAAACAGTAGAGTTTTTCAATACAATTTGGGTCTACAAGATTATTTACAGGGGTAATTAAAATTCATATGCTCTAGTTATGGTTTTAACTTTGAAGTAGTTTGCTATATCACTTAGTATTTAATTAAGTATATACATAAAGTAGTATAATACTTGTTATATGTTACATTCCCACGACTGACATCCACTTGCAAGTTAAGCTCAGAACTCAACTGATTGTTCATTTGTTTTCCAAAAGTTGGGCTCTTTTAGCATGCAATGCATAGATCCAGTCTTTGCAGATTCGTTTTAAGTCTCTCTGCTGAGACACAGTTATCAGGTCGTTCCTAGAACAGTCAACCAAGAATTCGAGAAGATCCTCATCAGAATTAAATATACTGCAATAGGGGATATGATTATCCTCTAGAAGGGATTTTAGTCTATCGTGATGAATTTTTCTCACACAATTCAGACTTTCACACTTGACTAGGAAATGTTTATAATCCTCAGGTCCTACCATACACAATTTGCATTCTGCAGATTTTGTTTCGTCAAATCGGTTGGTAATACTTTGGGTTTTGTAAGTTTCTGTAAGTATCCTGGATTTTATTATCCCTTTGCTAACATCTCTTTTATGATCTCTGACACTGCTCCAACAGAAGTTTGGTTTTTTAAAGTTCCAGTTGTTTACTTCCATATATTTGAGTGTTGATTTGCTTCTAGCAATTTCGGTCCATCTATTTTTCCAGGTTTTGTCTTTGACATCATGAGTCAATCGTTTCCAATTTTTCTCTTGATTTAGTATAATCTCATGTGCGGATGGAAAATCATAAGATTTGAGGGTTTTGTTCACATTTATGTACCAACTATTTGATTTATCATCTTTTGTAGCTAGCTGTCTAATTCCAATTTTACACTCAATTGAGTTGGGATCTTTTGATATTCATAGAAATAGGGAAATGACAGCTTTATGTACGAGTTGCTCAATAGATTCTGCTCCGAGCAAGATATAGATAGCAGCATCGGCAGTTCTTTGTGGTAAGGATAGAATTTGTTTAAATGTTTTTTTTTGAAAAGCTTCTAATTTTTGGATATCAGTTTCTGTAATGTTGAGAATTTCAATTCCATAGAGCATTCTTGGTATAACGTAAGTCCGCCATAGTTTATACGATAATAGTGGATTTATACCATTTATTCCATGTAATCCAGCACCTAATAATGAATACATTGTAGCTCTTGCAGCAGAGATTCTTTTCTCTACATTTGGATTATTTTTCTCTTGTCTTTCGATTTCTAAATGTTTGATGTTTTGCTTTTCATCTATTTTTTCATTAAAAAGTTGAAGATTTATATCTTTATTCTTCTTGTTAATCATTAGAATTTCAGGTTTTTTTTGGCTGTTTATCTTTACCCGATCGTTTTTGGTACAGTTTTCAATGATGCGGAGTTGGGTTGAGGCATCATGTTCTGAGCCAGCACATAGCATTATGTCATCTGCGCACGTTGGGCAACCCACATAATTGGTTCCAATTTTAATTCCTATGTTTGTGGATTCAAGAGTATCAAGGATATTTTTAGCATAGGCCTTGTAAAAATTGTCAGAGAGAATTCCACCTTGTTTGACTCCCTGCTCATTTACAAATGTTTCCGAGATGTATCCTTGAGATTTAACTTGTGTAGTTGTTTTGTTATATAGTTCCTTAATTAGTAACCATGAAGCTCCATTAATTCCTTGATGGTATAATTTCCAAAATAGGTGTATATGGTCTACTACGTCAAATGCTTTTTCTGCGTCCAGAGTTATTAGAATGAGACACTCGTTTTTATCTTTGGCTTCGTTAATTGCTTCAGAGATGAGAAGAGCAATATTAATCGAGGATGCACCTTTAGTGAAACCTTTCTGAAGCTTGTTTTGATGTTTATTTAGTGTACCCTCGATTCTAGCTCTAATACAAAGCTCCAAAATCTTACATATGATGGAAATGACTGTGATGCCTCTATAGTTGGATGGTATAGTAGGGTCTTTGTCTTTTTTGTGGACAGGGGTCAGCAGACCTTTTTTGATGAATTCAGGTACATGCTTTGTATAGAATATATTGTTAATTAAGGTAACCAGGAATTCAGTCAAATCTGTGCCACCATAAATTAGGTGTTCTGCAGTAAAGCCTTCTACATCCCCAGCCTTTTTCTTTTTAATATCGAAATACGCTTGGTGATTTCTGTTGAAGTAACAGGTTGAATTGTTATTTCTTGGTTTTCACAGATGTTGACAATGGCTTCCATGTCTAGCTTGACAAGATTATCATGACCAATGTTGAAGGAAGGATTTGAATTGGTTTTGGCTAATTTTTCAAAGTGTTCTTTGAAGACATTATTTATCTCATTTGGAGTTGATGCTTCTTTTTCTTCAGTTCTAAGGGTGTGTGTGAAATGAGAAGAAGAAGACCGTTGAGTTTTTATAAGTCGAAAAAACAGATCCTTGTCCCTGTCTAAAGCCATCATAATTTCTTCATGTAGTTTAATTCTTTTGTCAGCGGTTTGTTGCCTTTGTATTGATCTGACTGAACGTTTCGTCTCTAGTCTCTTCAAGTTGTAAATATTATTTTTCGAAGGAGGTGAACCAACCTTTTTCCACAGATAAAATGCCTTTTTTGACAGACCCACAGCTTTAGCTATAGATACAGAATAATACATCGAATTTTAGTCACGAATGAACTTCTCCTTAAAATAAAAATTAAAGATACAAATATTTGTAGTTTTGGATGCGGAGGGGTCGAAACAATAGAACATATATTCTGGACGTGCCGATATATATTAAAACTATGGGAAGACTTTAACTCCTGGATATTTGAGAAAACAGAAAGAGAACTAACTTTAAATATTGATTTGGTTTTATTTTGTAGTCTAACAAAAACAGATAAAAATGATATAAGAAACGTAATACTTCTGTTAACAAAATTCTACATTTATAGAAGCAAACTATCTATGGAACAAACAAATATAATAGCACTAAAAAATTATTGAAAAGAAAACTTATTAATAGAAAAAAAATATATTCTATAAAAATAATTTACTCAGTAGGGCAGAAAACTGTTGGAACCCCTGGACTCCTTTACTTTCATTAAAGCAAAAAAAACAAAAAATAAAGAGACTCCACATATAATGTATAAATATTTCATATCCAA
Organism: Mytilus galloprovincialis; assembly: GCF_965363235.1. Classification (NCBI taxonomy): domain Eukaryota; kingdom Metazoa; phylum Mollusca; class Bivalvia; order Mytilida; family Mytilidae; genus Mytilus; species Mytilus galloprovincialis. Next base: position 18,150,305 of record NC_134841.1, read on the forward strand.
ACAGCATCTGTCTTAAAATAACTTTCTGCAATGTATCAAACAGCTGTGTCTATCAAATATATTATATATCTTCTGTTTAGTGTATATAACTATTATGCATACAAATGTGTATAACTCATTATGTTCATGTGCAAATAAGAAAAAAAAATGAAATTTAATATAAAAAACTATATATATATTTTTTTTTCAAAACCTGTGCATTTGTTATACTTGATTATTATTGTAGGTATAATACTAACAAAAACTAACAACTGTATAAATATGTTTATTTACTAATATTAACGAGGCCGGGATAAAGTACCGGTACAAAATGTACTTGATGTTTTAAACTAACAAATGTACAGATTTCAATAAAATATGATAAATTTAATAAAAAAAAAAAAAAAAAAACAGTTGTTCTCTTGTGAATCAACAAAGTCAGATTTGCCAATTCTTGAATGACAACTTTGTCTCTAACATTGTGTGTACTTGCTCACAACACTGTTGCAATTATGTTTGTATTGGTTGTTGTTGCAATTGCAGTCCTATCCCACCTCTTGTTTTATATTTATACACTTTCATTTGCCCTTTATAAAACATTAAAATCAGTCGGAAATATTTCTTTATTTTTATTTTCCAAATTACATCATCAAATGCCATAAAGCTTTCGTTAAAGTTGCAAAAGTTAAGACCGAAAAACCCCAGGAACTATTTTTAATCTTTTAACGCTGTTGGATTATGCAAATGAATGAAATGAATTATCAAATTGTATCTTGTTTGCACAGGGAAATTGAAGGATGTTACTCACATTCATCAACAATCCATCGGCCTTCATCTGTTTTAATTTGACATCTTTTAACAATATCGATTCCATCTGTGCTTTTTCCATTTTCAATATTTTGTTGTCCGAGTAGTCTACGCACAAGAGATGACTTGCCCACACCGTATTTCCCAATAACCTGAATTCGCACGTAACGCCTGACTTCTTCTCCAGATTTCATTGCTTCCATATACGCATTTTTTTCTGTGGTGTCCATGAATTGTGTCTCCTTTGACATTTCTAACAAAAGTTGTAAAATACACATAAATTGTTTAAGAAATCACATGTATAATTAAATGACACTTTTTATTCAAAATAAATAAGATAGAAGTGCATTAAAACACAATCAAAAACAGTTACCAAGGAAATGCATAATCAGGCTTCATTTTTGGTCCACATGAAATCAAAACTAGAAGGTAGGTTATTATTAATCTACATCTCTTAGATTATCTGATATATCAGTACAGTACATGATGCAACAGCGAAACAGGGACCGAAAAATAACAGAAAAAGGAATAGGCAATGCAAGTGATTTCGAGAAACCAAAACTATTTGCAAAAGACAAGCTGTATTGGGTGTCTTCAACTTATTTCTCATTATAAAACAATTTCATTATAGTAGAGAAAATATCAAATTTGATACTTCTTTTCAAAACAAGATTTTGATTAACATTTTCTTTTTTTTTTAAAGATTAGTGATGCTCAGCTGTCAAAGCCACGGACCTGTTTTTTTAATTTGCCAATCTGATTCAAATGATTGCATTTGAGCATGACAAATTAAAGTTTAATTGTTTTTTTAGGATACCACTGAAACGCGAAATGGTTTAATAAAGTATATTAAAGCTTATATCTTTCTATCATGTATCAATGAATGATTTTGTTCACCAATACTGTTACGAGGGTCAGCATTAAATCAGGTTCGTTATAAATTGTCATACAAATCATCGATCCTCTAATGCTAAACTTAGCCTTGCCGTTGCAGAGATTTTATTTATTGACCAAATTTCTTTAGTATGTCAGAAATCAAGAGATTAAAATAATCATATGCATCGAATTTTAAAGTCATTTTGTAAAGTAACATTTGGATTTGGTCCTTTAAGACTAATAGGTGGTCATAATGCGCTAATCCAATTCCATCATACTAATCAAAGGTACCAGGATAATAATTTAGTACGCCAGACGCGCGTTTCGTCTACATAAGACTAATCAGTGACGCCCTATCAAAATATTTTGCCAAATACGGCTACGATAATCTATGCCTGGGATAAGAAAATCCTTAGTTGTTCGAAAAATTCAAAGTTTTGTAAACAGGTAATTTATAAAAATGACCACATTATTGATATTCATGTCAACACCGAAGTGTTGACTACTGGGTTGGTGATACCCTCGGGAACGAAACGTCAACCAGCAGTGGCATCGACCCAGTGGTGTAAATAGTTACCAAAGGTACCAGGATTATAATTTAGTACGCCAGACGCGCGTTTCGTCTACAAAAGACTCATAAGTGACGCTCTATCAAAATATTAAGAAAGCCAAACAAGTGCAAAGTTGAAGAGCATTTAGGATCCAAAATTCCAAAACGTTGTGACAAATACAGCTAAGGTAATCTATGTCTGGAATAAGAAAAGCCTTGGATTTCGAAAAATTCAAAGTTTTGTAAACAGGAAATTCATAAAAGATTTATAAAGGTATATACACTATAATCATGCTAATACGTCTGGCTAAAGGCTACCAGAATTTGCTAAATCGATTTCAAAATCATATACAATTGACGAGGAGTAAATTTGACATTTGAAATGTACATGTATGTTACCAGACATTTGAAATGTACATGTATGTTACCAGACACTTGAACTTGTATGTAAATTACGTTTAAAAAAAATAGATATATAGTTTGATCAAGAAAATTTAAACTTTATTTCATTATATTCCGAAGTAGTAAGAAGAACATTGATTTCGATGATGTGGATAGTGATAAAAGGGAAATCAGCATCTTTTTCAAATGAATTTCATTATACTTGTTGACTGAAGACAATAACATATATTTGGAAAGTTGTATACAGTCACCAAATAGTTGTATTCAACTACTGCAATCAAAACCTGCATTAACAAAATTGTAATTAAATACACAAAAAAGGTTAATGGGAACTTCCTTCAAAAATGACGAAAGCAGTATCAATGTGTGTATCACTTTTTGAATCATATCAATATAAAAATATATATTTAGGCATGAAAAACTAATTTACAATTCTGGTAAATTTTATATCACAGAATTATTGCCTATCTCTCTGTTGCGTATTTTGTATGCTTTTATTCCAAAAAGGACATTTAAAAGACATCTGCCTTTTATCTTAATCATATATGAACAGCAAGATAGCAAGAGCTGTAAGGTATACTTGAATAAAAAACATTCCAAGTTATACTCTCAGAATAAAACTGACATCTAGTACGCCAGACGCGCGATTCGTCTACATAAGACTCATCAGTGACGCTCTATCAAAATATTCATAAAGCCAAACAAGAGGCTCTCAAGAGCCTGAATCGCTCACCTTAATTTTTTTGGTTAAATCTCTCATCAATGATTATTTTGGCTTTTCAATTTATTTAAATGTTCTTTGAATCGTCCTATTTTCTTCAAAAGCAAAAAAAAAATCATTTTCTCCTATGTTCTATTTTAGCCATAGGAGCTATGTTTCTAACATACAAGGAAATGAAATATAAAATTTATACTAGATACTATGAAACTCATTTAGCCTAAGTTTGGCTGAAATTGATACAGCAGTTTCAAAGGAGAAGATTTTTTAAAGTAAGTCAACATGATCAACAAATTGTGAAAAAAGTCTTTAAAGGGCAATAACTCCTTAAGGGATCAATTGACAATTTTGGTCAAATTGACTTATTTGTAGATCTTACTTTGCTTAACATTTTTGCTATAAACAGTTTATCTGTATCTATAATAATATTCAAGATAATAACCAAAAACTGCAAAATTTCTTTAAAATCATCAATTCAGGGGCATTATACCTGAAAAACCAGTTACCCAATTTGGCTGAAAATTTCAGGACAGGTAGACCTTGACCTAATAAATACTTTAACTTCTTGTCTTATTTGCTCTAAATGCTGGAGTTTTTGAGATATAAGCCAAAAACTGCATTTTACCCTGTGTTCTATTTTTAGCCATGACGGCCATGTTTTTTGACGAAATAAAAAATAAAGCACAAACTTTATTTTATACACCCTACTGATCATTCAGTTGAAGTTTGGTTGAATTTGGTTTAGTAGTTTTAGAGGAGAAGATTTTTTAAAGTTAGCAAATATGATGAACAAATTGTGAAAAATTGTCATTTAAGGACAATTACCCCTTAAGGGGTCAATTGACAATTTTGGTCATATTAACTTATTTGTAGATCTTACTTTGCTGATCATTTTTGCTGTTTACAGTTTATCTTTATCTATAATAATATTCAAGATAATGACCAAAAACTGCAAAATTTCCTTAAAATTACCAATTAAGTGGCAGCAACCCAACAATGGTTTGTTTGATTCATCTGAAAATTTCAGGGCTGATAGATCTTGACCTAATGAACATTTTTACCCCTGTCAGATTTGCTCTAAATGCTTTCGTTTTTGAGATATAAGCCAAAAACTGCATTTGACCCCTATGTTCTATTTTAAGTAACGGCGGCCATGTTTTTTGATGGATCAAAAATCGAAGCACACACTTTGTGCAAGATAATCTAAGGAACAATGATGCTAAGTTTCATCCAAATCCATTCAGTAGTTTCAGAGGAGAAGATTTTTTAAAGTTAGCAAATGTGATGAACAAATTGTGAAAAATTGTCATTAAAGGACAATAACCCCTTAAGGGGTCAATTGACAATTTTGGTCATCTTAACTTATTTGTAGATCTTACTTTGCTGATCATTTTTGCTGTTTACAGTTTATCTTTATCTATAATAATATTCAAGATAATGACCAAAAACTGCAAAATTTCCTTAAAATTACCAATTAAGTGGCAGCAACCCAACAATGGTTTGTTTGATTCATCTGAAAATTTCAGGGCTGATAGATCTTGACCTAATGAACATTTTTACCCCATGTCAAATTTGCTCTAAATGCTTTCGTTTTTGAGATATAAGCCAAAAACTGCATTTGACCCCTATGTTCTATTTTAAGTAACAGCGGCCATGTTTTTTGACGGATCAAAAATCGAAGCACACACTTTGTGCAGGATAATCTAAGGAACAATCATGCTAAGTTTCATCCAAATCCATTCAGTAGTTTTAGAGAAGAAGATGTTTGAAAAATTGTTAACGACGACGACGACGACGGACGCCAAGTGATGAGAAAAGCTCACATGGCCTTTTAGGCCAGGTGAGCTAAAAAGTACAAAGTTGAAGAGCATTGTGGATATAAATTTCCAAAAATTTGTGCCAAATACGGCTAAGGTTATCTATGCCTGGGATAAGAAAATCATTAGTTTTTCGAAAAATCAAAGTTTTGTAAACAGGAAAATTATAAAAATTACCACATTATTGATATTCATGTCAACACCGAAGTGTTGACAACTGGGCTTGTGACACCCTCGGGGACGAAACGTCCACCAGCAGTGGCATCGACCCAGTGGTGTAAATAGTTACCAAAGGTACCAGGATTATAATTTAGTACGCCAGACGCGCGTTTCGTCTACAAAAGACTCATCAGTGACGCTCTATCAAAATATTCAGAAAGCCAAACAAGTGCAAAGTTGAAGAGCATTTAGGATCCAAAATTCCAAAACGTTGTGACAAATATAGCTAAGGTAATCTATGTCTGGAATAAGAAAAGCCTTGGATTTCGAAAAATTCAAAGTTTTGTAAACAGGAAATTCATAAAAGATTTATAAAGGTATATACACTATAATCATGCTAATACGTCTGGCTAAAGGCTACCAGAATTTGCTAAATCGATTTCAAAATCATATACAATTGACGAGGAGTAAATTTGACATTTGAAATGTACATGTATGTTACCAGACATTTGAAATGTACATGTATGTTACCAGACACTTGAACTTGTATGTAAATTACGTTTAAAAAAAATAGATATATAGTTTGATCAAGAAAATTTAAACTTTATTTCATTATATTCCGAAGTAGTAAGAAGAACATTGATTTCGATGATGTGGATAGTGATAAAAGGGAAATCAGCATCTTTTTCAAATGAATTTCATTATACTTGTTGACTGAAGACAATAACATATATTTGGAAAGTTGTATACAGTCACCAAATAGTTGTATTCAACTACTGCAATCAAAACCTGCATTAACAAAATTGTAATTAAATACACAAAAAAGGTTAATGGGAACTTCCTTCAAAAATGACGAAAGCAGAATCAATGTGTGTATCACTTTTTGAATCATATCAATATAAAAATATATATTTAGGCATGAAAAACTAATTTACAATTCTGGTAAATTTTATATCACAGAATTATTGCCTATCTCTCTGTTGCGTATTTTGTATGCTTTTATTCCAAAAAGGACATTTAAAAGACATCTGCCTTTTATCTTAATCATATATGAACAGCAAGATAGCAAGAGCTGTAAGGTATACTTAAATAAAAAACATTCCAAGTTATACTCTCAGAATAAAACTGACATCTAGAGGTCAACATAAAATCTTCAACAATCAACAAATGTCTATTCGTGAATAGGCCAGAGTCTGCAGAAATTGGTGATTTAATTTAATTTGGATACAAAATTGAATATCTGTGATCCGTTATATGAAAAGTGTTTGTAACATAAAAAAAATCTTATAGGCATTACCAACAATTGCTTATTATTGACATTTTAAACATTAGTAACTAAACAGTAAAACACATTGCACAGATCGGAATTTTTGAAATAAATCATCAATATCTATAACTTTTGTTAAAATTAAGGCTATACAACCAAAACTTCACTTCAGTTTATATTTTTTATTATAATATATTTCCAAAATGACATCTAAGATATATTAGTCCAGTCATAAAATTAAAATATTAAAAAAACTAGAAAAACCATTACTTACAATTTTTTTATATTATGTAAGAAAGTTAAATTGGTTATTTATTTAAATAAATATTATTTGTGTTCAGGTATGTACTTATTAACATATATCGACAGAGATTATAGTATGTCAGTAAAGTGTCGAGCCTATATTAACTTTTGTATTTATATATTATATCTTTTTGTTAATAGACATGTTCACCATAAGCCGATACCGTAACCGAAACCGAAACCGATACCGAAACCAAAAATAGAAGTGATGTAAATGTTAAATGTTAATGTTATGTCAATTAACTCATATTGCACATATTGTAGAACTATGTACAGTTCATTCCATTCGACGAAACTTGCTTCATGATTAATGTACATCATTAATAAATGTTTATCCACATTTCAATTGTATAAAACTTGCATTAGTGTATTTGATACTCGTTGAATTTAACTAAAAAGTATGTTTTTTTATGCTAGATTAATGTAAATTGTTGAATATAATATAAAAAAGAAGATGTGGTATGATTGCCAATGAGACAGCTATCCACAAAAGACCAAAATGACACAAACATTAACAACTATAGGTCACCGTACGTCTTCAACAATGAGCAAAGCCCATACCGCATCGTCAGCTATAAAAGGCCCCGCTAAGACAATGTAAAACAATTCAAACGAGAAAACTAACGGCCTTATTTATGGAAAAAATGAACGAAAAACAAATATGTAACACATAAACAAACGACAACCACTGAATTACAGGCTCCTGACTTGGGACAGCCACATACATAAAAAAAAATGTGGCGGGGTTAAACATGTTAGCGGGATCCCAACCCTCCCCCTAACCTGGGACAGTGGTATAACAGTACAACATAAGAACGAACTATAAAAATCAGTTGAAAAAGGCTTAACTCATCAGATAGACAAAAAATACAAGTGGACGTAGCCGGGTACTTATACATCCCGACACAAAAAGACACAATGAACAGATCTGAGAGTACTCGCAATTATCTGACAGCTAGATTCTATCTAGTGTATTTAATGTCAATCAACATAATGGAGTAAAAAGGGTTGAGTTAATTAAACATTATATGTTTTTACCATTTACCTCACTACTATTTTTGGTTACGGTTTCGGTTTCGTTATCGGCTTGTGGTAAACATTTCTATTCATATTCTGATTGATTACTCTGTTAACCCTTTTATAGTTAGACATTTTTATATCCAACGATAGAACACAGACACAGTTTTTTGTTTCAAGATTAAACTTCTTTTATGCATGTTGGGGGCAATTTGTTTTACCCCTGTCATTGGGTCCTTCTGTCCGTCCGTAGGTCCCATTTATAAGTATATCGCTATTCAAGAAAATTACTACTGCTTGAATTCTAGGAAGTCTTTCCTTTGCTGTCTGTTTGAGCAGATATTTAAGGTGTGTATTTGATTCTTAATAATATTTTATCTTTGGGCGATAGTTGAGAGTTTAGTTTTTATTGATATTTGTTTTTTGGGCGACATTTTTTGGTATATATTTCCATAAAAGGTGCAAAGAGTTTCCAGATAACTCTTCCCACAGGTAATTAAAGACCTATGTGCTCCCATGTTAAACTTCGTGTATTTTAAAATTACACTTGCATCTGCAGGGGTATCATTACTAGTGTCTCCCAGACACAATAGTATCTCAAAGAAAGTATCTCATTTAGTTTGCTATAATAATACAGTGCAACATTTGACTATTTGTATTTGAAACCATTCCTTATATTCAGGTCAGTTATGTTGTTTACATTTATTCTAGTTTAATGTGTTTTATATATATAAAAAAAAAATACCGTGTGAAATATATGATATTTGTATAGAAAAAACTACAAAGGATCAGTTTAATTCCAAAGAATTTGAAAAAATATATTGTTTTATCTTACTGGTATTTGCAAGACAGATACCATGCTACTGTTTTGATATAATGTTTCATTATTGGCTGGTATCAGAGTTCGACATACTTAATCGTCTTGCATTGAGTTAACCATATTATATACTCTTTTTGTCATTTAGAGAAATGGTGTCAATATTTGTTTTATTTTTATTTAAGTAAAAGTATGTAAAGTGAATACAAAGTATCGATACTTTATTGAGGAGTGTTTTTCAGTGTCTGTGTTTCATATACATAGGTTGTGTTTTTAATGATTTGTTTTCGTGTTTTAATTTTTCTGTTTAACTCGATTTGCATATTCTTAAATTATTATCGACAGAAATAGTATAACAGTCATTACATTACAGAAAAAAACGATGATGACGTCACTGTCATATGACAAAATAATGTTTATAAACTCATAGACAAAACAACTTTCAGCCAAAACGTGTTACATCCAAATTTAAATTATTTAGAAGAGGAAATTATAATGTACCATTTTATATGATGTTTCGTTTACATAAGGTGTACTAACTTCTGTATAATACATTTCAATCAGTTACCGGATATATATTTTCGTACTGATTCTTGCAATGTTGCAGTTATATTCAATCAACTATGATATCCTTAACACTGAAGTCATATGTATGAATAATTCAGACTTATAGGTGTTTTATTATTTTATAATATACTAGATAGCATTTGAAATTGTCGATGATAATGACAGAAACCCTACACAGAGTAAAAGACTATGCAAAACTGATTATCTTGTAGTTGTTTTATATGATGAAAAATCCAAGATGTACAAATACTTATACTTTTATCGATTTTTAATAGAAATACAAAATACTTACTTATTGGCAATACTGGTTCGTCTATACCTGCAATTTTAGTTTGCAAATATTATATATATGGAAATAAAACGCAAGTCAATATTCAGACACATACAGTTACAACGAATATAGCTACGACAAAGAGTTTCTAATAAATCAAACAGAAACGAGCAACGATCTGCCTTCAACAAAGCCAAGAATGTTCATTAAAAATATAATGCGACGTTAACTTAACGTTTAAATTGTCAATGGTAATGACAGGAACCCTACTTAGAGAGAACAAAAAACTCATATTAAGCTCTTTATGCTTCTTCTTTAAATAATTGTTTGTTTTTATATTGATTAAGATTATAACACAGTGTTGACTGCTGTATCTCTATTTTTGACATGTTTACCTGTTATGTCTCTTTGTTTTGTTCACACAACGTTGTCAATATAATTGAATTTGTTGCGACTGTCATACAGGTGAGAGGTTTAGCTAACTATAAAACCAGGTTCAATTCACCATTTTTTACATATGAGAATACCTGTACTAAGTCAGGAATATGACAGTTGTTATACATTCGTTTGATGTATTAAAGAGCTTTTAATTTTGCCATTTTATTGAGGGCTTTCAGTTTTGAACTTTGCAAAGAGTTCAGTATTTTTGCGATTTAACTTTTTTAACTTCAATGTCAATTATATTCTAATAGACGAATGTAGATTCATAATGATACTAATTCATCTGTAATGACCCATTCATTATTTTTTCTGACCTACTTAGTCAATTGTACGAATTTGATTGTTTATTATTTCACTCTTTGATAATGAGGAGGTCTATACTCATGATACTAGCAATTACACTACCAAGTTTGCCCAATAAAAACAATGATTTGTACATATTAAATCTGCGAAAACGTAATAATATTAATCATAATTTAGGAACTAATTCATTATATCAAATATGGTCATCTCTACCACCAGAAAATATGAAAACAGCTTAGAATGAATGTCTTTCTGTGTGAAGATATAGAAATCTATGAAATTCAATACTTATAGGGTGTCAAACATCTGAGAAATAAATGATAAAAATATAAAATCACAAAAATACTGAACTCCGAGGAATATTCATAACGGAAAGTCCCTAATCAAATGGCAAAACCAAATGACAAAACACATCAAACGAATGGACAACAAATGTCATAAACGATATTAGTTCCTCACTGTTTGTATCTGATTTGTTTTTTTTAAATGACCATCTAGTAGGTATGGAACCTCGATATATAAGCTTTTAATGTACAAATGGACAGTAATAAAGTTGAAAAGTTAGAGTTACAAGTCATTTAACTTCTAGATGCATTATTTGCTTGGAAGTTAATACGGCAACTTAATTTGGATTCCTATTCATATGACCTTAATTGAGTAGTACGCCTCTAGATTAAAACTGACGAGGAAAGGTAACACACGGCCAGCGAAAACTCTATTTTTTGTAGAGCCCAGGTGGTCGTGTGGTCTAGCGGGACGGCTGCAGTGCAGGCGATTTGGTGTCACGATATCACAGTAGCATGGGTTCGAATCCCGGCGAGAGAAGAACCAAATATTTGCCAAAGCAAATTTACAGATCTAACATTGTTGGGTTGATGTTTAGACGAGTTGTATATACATTATGTACACAGCCATGTATCACCATCATTGATGGCGATCCGGTGGATACATCTGTTGTAGAGTTGTCACTGACTCAGACGTACTTATAAATATAATTATTTTCTGTGACTGTATCTTACATTAATTTGTAGGATCCTTTACTATAGATAATTTAGCTGATCTGTAACAATAACATCTTCATGCCTTATATATCATGTACTGTAGTACGCCGCTAGATTAAAACTGACGAGGAAAGGTAACACACGGCCAGCGAAAGCTCTATTTTTTGTAGAGCCCATGTGGTCGTGTGGTCTAGCGGGACGGCTGCAGTGCAGGCGATTTGGTGTCACGATATCACAGTAGCATGGGTTCGAATCCCGGCGAGGGAAGAACCAAAAATTTGATCTTACATTGTTGGGTTGATATTTAGACGAGTTGTATATACATTATGTACACAGCCATGTATCACCATCATTGATGGCGATCCGATGGATACATCTGTTGTAGAGTTGTCACTGACTCAGACGTACTTATAAGTATAATTATTTTCTGTGACTGTATCTTACATTAATTTGTAGGATCCTTTACTATAGATAATTTAGCTGATCTGTAACAATAACATCTTCATGCCTTATATATCATGTACTGTATTACGCCGCTAGATTAAAACTGACGAGGAAAGGTAACACACGGCCAGCGAAAGCTCTATTTTTTGTAGAGCCCAGGTGGTCGTGTGGTCTAGCGGGACGGCTGCAGTGCAGGCGATTTGGTGTCACGATATCACAGTAGCATGGGTTCGAATCCCGGCGAGGGAAGAACCAAAAATTTGCCAAAGCAAATTTACAGATTTAACATTGTTGGGTTGATGTTTAGACGAGTTGTATATACATTATGTACACAGCCATGTATCACCATCATTGATGGCGATCCGATGGATACATCTGTTGTAGAGTTGTCACTGACTCAGACGTACTTATATATATATATACAACTCGTCTAAACATCAACCCAACAATGTTAGATCTGTAAATTTGCTTTCGCAAATGTTTGGTTCTTCCCTCGCCGGGATTCGAACCCATGCTACTGTGATATCGTGACACCGAGGGAAGAACCAAACATTTGCGAAAGCAAATTTACAGATCTAACATTGTTGGGTTGATGTTTAGACGAGTTGTATATACATTATGTACACAGCCATGTATCACCATCATTGATGGCGATCCGATGGATACATCTGTTGTAGAATTGTCACAGACTCAGACGTACTTATATATATATATATATTTATAGGCGTAAACAATAATTTTCACATGTGCAGATATATATATTCATTAAATAAAATAATAAAATAAGTAAAAAGTTAACAGTTCCATTCTATCGATTTCATCCTTCCATTGGGACTCTTCAGGATAACTGATGTAGTGTCGCTATAGGCGACGTCGTTAAGGAGGTTTATGACATTCCGTCATTGTTCGTTATTAAAAGTTCTCGGGATTTAATTTTGATCGGAACGTTGTTATGAAATAACGTTCCATCTCTTTTCTATATGCTTCATCCCGTCTACATTTAAAAATAGGCATTATTTGAAAATGCTTTTTACCACAAATGTCAAGATGGGTACTAATTGGCGAATTTTTGTATTGTGGGTGTTTTATTTGTTCTTTGTGAACTCGCACCCGTTCACAGAGGCTATTCCCGGTCTGTCCAATATAATTTTCGTGACATGTCCTGGTTGTCACGAAAATTATATTGGACAGACCGGGAATAGCCTCTGTGAACGGGTGCGAGTTCACAAAGAACAAATAAAACACCCACAAATCAGAAATTCGCCAATTAGTACCCATCTTGACATTTGTGGTAAAAAGCATTTTCAAATAATGCCTATTTTTAAATGTAGACGGGATGAATCATATAGAAAAGAGATGGAACGTTATTTCATAACAACGTTCCGATCAAAATTAAATCCCGAGAACTTTTAATAACGAACAATGACGGAACGTCATAAACCTCCTTAACGACGTCGCCTATAGCGACACTACATCAGTTATCCTGAAGAGTCCCAATGGAAGGATGAAATCGATAGAATGGAACTGTTAACTTTTTACTTATTTTATTATTTTATTTAATGAATATATATATATATATATATATTTATATAAAATATTAAAGTGTTGAATATTAGTATAAATTTCGATGAAGGAAAATGAACTATATTGGTATATGCTGATGATGTTACTTTAATGGCCGAGAACGAAGAAGATTTACAAAAAATGCTGACTGTGCTTATTACATGGTGTCTCAATAATGAGCTGATAGTTAAAACAAATAAATCTAAGATCACACATAGAAATCCAGCTGATTTAAAAACTACCAGTATTTTTTTCTATTGTTGGTCATTTTATAGAATATGTAAATAGCAATCTAAGTCTTGCTACTGACTGAATTTTTAGATCATCAATTAATGACTAAAGCAGAAGCAAAGACAGCCAGTAGAGAATAAGGATTGTTAATTGGGAAGAGTAAAACACATGTTGGTTTATATTACATTTTTTCTCTCTTCACAACTGTACGATACAATGGTATGGTCAGTTATTAGTTATGGCGCACACAATTTGGAATCAGGATTTTTTCTTCAGAAATGCAGACCAAGACATGAGATTTTTCATTACAGTTGGAAATACACGCCAAATAATACCAGAGCTGGTGATATGGGCTGGAAACAACCATGCGTTAAACAATAGTCAAGTGACTTGAGACATTTGGGCTAGGTGATCCATGATAAACCTACACAGAATAAATTCAACAACAAAAATGGTCCATACGAAAGTGCAGTACAAAAATTAAGAATTTGATCTTTAGAGTTATAGAGATGTTAAAATTGTATCATTATGAGCAACATTGTAATTTTGAAATGAAGGTGTAAAACAAACATTGTTAAAAACAAATTGAGGGAGATGTATTTAATCAGTTTCAGTCAAACTTGCGTACAAGAGTTGCTGCGTATGTAGAGGAAGTAAATTGAGGACTAACAAATTGTTTAAAAATATTTATTGTACTGAAACTTATTTGAAAAACATTCTGCCAATTAAAAACTGAAGTGCTTTTTTCAAGATTTAAAAGTGGGGTAACTCCACTAAAAATAGAAACTGGAAGGTCTGAAAGAAACTAAATCCTAGAGATGGCGTGTTTTACCTATAGCTCTTCTATTGAAAATGAACTTGATGTCATTTTGAAATGCCAGTTATATGTGAATTAAAGACAAATCGTGATAACAGAAGCTATACATTTAGATGAACGTACGTTTAGACCTATTATCAGATAGCATTTTTTAGTGACGACAATGTTGTTTCTATAGTTGCCAAAACCTACAAGGTTAGTTTATTGGAAAGAAACAGTATTTATTTCCCAAATTTTTAAAGAAATAAACGTTCTACTTTCATTTAGTATGAATGGACAGTGTAAAAATATGTTTATATGTATATAGTATGTCTTAAAAGTCTCTCATAAGTCTTTTTAAGATTGATGAATACAATTTGTTTGAATCTTATTTTATATTTTTATGGAATTGAGAATAAAATGAAGTATTGAATCTGTATCTGTTTTCTAATCTATGAAATACAATCAAACAAACCTCAAGCAACCGAAATTATACGATTACACGTGCTTTTTTGTCCATGAATATTGATATTTATGTCTATATCTGTTCACTTCACCATTTGTAGTTTTTGGAGTCATTCGATGGTTAATTAGGGGGTGTCTTGAAAAAAACGTACATAATTCTGATACGTATCAAACGTATATCAAATACCTTTCAAAGCACTATTGAGCCTCCTCATGGGGTTTTTGAGTATGTGATTACTCGATCGTTTTATAGTGTTTTTTTAATAACCATACCTAATATTTCATGATAATTTGATTTTTTGATAATGTAGGTCTGTATTTTTTTATTACTTGATTATCTTGTTTAAAGAATAATTAATGCTTATGTGATTATATAGAAAACTCGGAAGTCTTGTCTATGACTTGAAAGTCCGTCCGATGACGGAAACAATATCCAGACGTCATTATTTTCATTTTCCGCCCAAAATAACCCAACCTGAATAAGGTAAGGATGACAAATGCGACTTTGCATGGTAACTTTAGGACACAAAGTCATAATGATCAATTTATTGTTGAAGGAAGAGACGCAACACACAAAATGTATAGTTATGTCAAGTACTAAATTAACGCAAGTCTATCAATTCCTGAATGAATTTAAGATAAACGTTCAAAGGTCTGCTATCTACATTATCAAGAATGCACATAATAAAACAATACCTCTATCTATATACTGACCATGCTTATTAAATGTATAGTTGGTTAATTATATGTGAGATGAATGTTTATATCCTTTTTCGATCCATTATGACATTATTTTGTCTGTATTTGCCTAAGCAACAAGTCTTATCGACATTTTTAAATTTATGTTTTATTTCACACTTCCACATTTCGAAAGTCTACACTAACATGTAGACCAAGTCAAGATTTGCACAACAGTATTTATGAATTTTAATTATCTTAGAAGTTAATATAAAAAGCTAAGCATTAATTTGCGATGTAACAATTAATAGACATAGTATGTACATTGTGACGTGAAAAAATATAGTGAACAATATAATAGATACATTTTGTTTTCCTCACGATTGAAAAATCTAGAAGAAATCATATGATTATCAGATATTCTAACAGATTTGTTTTCATCAGAATCATACTTACATTTTGTACTTATAGGTGGTACATATTTTTCCATGTCTGAAATCAAAATTTGAAATAGTTATATATGTTAAGATACTAAACAGAAATGATGCTAGAAATTTTAAGGCTGATGCAGACAGTAACGAAAAGTAATCCGCTGAAAACGGATGTATCTAAAAAAAAAAAAACAGAAAGCGTTTCCATTATGCAAATGCTTAATATTCAATTTTGATAAGTTATTGTAAAAGATACTTATAGATACCTGTTCTGAATAACTTTGTGGATAGTTGCATCTTTTGCAATCTTATCACATCTCTTTACTTTTGTATAGATAGATGTGGTAGTCATTACAAGCATGATGATCATCCATGCTATAGTTCAAAGAAATAAGTATTCACTAGCTTCAAATACATTGAACACTTCAAACTTGTCTGCACATGATCAACATCATTAACTACATAACAATGCCTCAAGTGAGCAAGATATTGAATACGTTTTAAAACACAGACATTTCAACTTAAATTTACAATAGCCAAATATATTTTCTTCTAAAAGGTCCTATTTTGTAACGGATTTTTCTGCATCTATGGACAAAAAACAAAATCGGGGTAACAAACTAAAACCGAGGGAAACGCATTAAATATAAGAGGAGAACAACGACACAACACTAAAATGTAACACACAGAAACGGACCAAGCATCACACAAAATCCCACGAGAATAACAAATACAACATCAAAACCAAATACATGAAAAGTCAGTCCATGAAATCAATTGAGTTGATACATTCAGTAACACATACCGTTATCCTGATATGTGTCCTTTAAATAAACAAGCATTATATACATATTTACGAAATCTACTCAAAGGAACTTACTTTAAATAAATCAAATATCAACAGCAATAAATGTCCTTTCTTCCATTACAATACATTAGTTCTATACGAGAAACTATTCACAAAAGTTTACAAAAAAAAGGGACAGTTGTCTTTCCCCAGTGTTAATTTTCTTGTCATATCCTAATTCGTTTATTATGCCCGTGTATATAGTGGATATTTTTTTAGTCATGGATTTCGTTACCACAATTTACTAAAAACCTTTACTAAATTCTTCCATTGACTGTGTCAGTAGAAAACTTATTTCAAACGGAATAGAGCATCCTAATTGTTACGTTGATGTTGTTAATCGAGTCCAAAAATGTAGATACGATCCGGGTAAACTTATAGATCCTTTATATTAGATACACTTATGCTAACAGTTACAATTCAACAGATATTTGAATAATGTTTCATTGGTTTACATATTGATTTTGTTCTCAGTAGATTTACAACAAACTAGATAGTATTGATATACTACACTAGTAGCCAGATTTAAGTCTGAAACGGTCATTTTGGTCTGATCAAGTCTAGATCGACTTAACTTACCGCTAGGGATAAACGTTAAGACTTTTCAGATTTTAAGACTCTGTTCAGATATGCTGTGTATGGTCCGTTCAGTCATGTCAAGATAATCAAGATTGAAGACTAGCGTTAAATCAAGTCTGTTAAGACTGGTTTGGACAAATTTAGACCAATCATAAAAAGTAACTTTCAAAACTTTCAGATCGGGTTAAGATCCGTTTAGTGTGTTAGAATGATATAAGAAGTTACGCCCCTTCATGTGGATGATACATTCTAATTACAAAAAATGTACAATATCAATGCTAAAATGAAAAACGTATATATTATTATGAATTATTAAACATAAAATCATTGGTTGACTTTTTTATTTCTGTTGGTCTTTTTTGAAGAGATTAGAGAATTAATATATATATCTTTTGTTAGTTTGTTTTGTTGAGTAAATAAATTATTCGCCAATAAATGTTTCTGGTTTTATTTTATTTTCATATATATTCTGGTGTTAATATAACCTCCTTGATTTGACTGATTCTTTGAAAAAAGTAATTGCAAATATTAAACGTTACATTAACAAAAGAGTGAAAACAATATCTCATAAATTTCATACGTCCAAAATCACGTTTCTGGAATTAACTTCATCTGGAACGATCAACGCAAAATACAAATATTTTATATGTCAGATAATATATATCGTTAATTTCGTTATCCTCTTAAGGCCGCATCAGGGAACCATGCCTTCGCGTGTACTAATCTTCTGAACCTGCTCTTATGCCGTGAAGGGAGAGTGTTAAAACTATAAATAACATATAATCGGAAAGAGAAGGATGTCGATGGGGTTTAACGGAATAGAGAATAACAGGCTATAAATATGAAGAATAGAGAAAATGGAACATATAATAAAAAATAAAGAACAATAAGGTGCTTGAATATAAAGAAATTGATTATAATAGACAAAAAGTATAAAGAATAGAAAATTTTAAGTTCAGAATCGAGTATATGTCTTATAACATATGTTTGTAAATGCGCTTACTAGCCTTTCTGTCATTTGAATAAAAAAAAAACTTATTTAATAGAAAATATATTTAGTTGTTTATTCAGGTTGCACTATTATAAATAATTCTTCTTCGTCTTCTTCTTCCTCTAAACTATAAAAGCGTTAATATTTTCTGTCTATAAAGATAAAGTTCGATGGCGCGTTCCAATAATCTAGAGGTAATAAAATCAACGATCCATAAAATAACGTGGCAATTACAATGGCTATTTCACAGTTACATCCTACGTTCACCCATAGATGTAATACCCATATGGGTATTACATCTATGGTTCACCTGACATGGTATCATACATGTACCTCCGTATGTGTAGTTTAAGGTTCTAAATCATTTTATGATAGCTTCTTTCTAAACACTATTGACGACATTGTTCAAACTATACGCACATATCACAAAACCGCAAATTTAGTATAGTTAAAAAGATTTACGATATTGACAAAGCATTTTTTCTATCAAAAATGTATGCTCGTATATTTGTAACTCTAGGTGCTTACCTAAAATGTATTGAATATGTAAAAGTTTATGTAGATTTTTTATTTAAATATTTGCCAAAAGAAAAGTTTTCCGACGAAAAAGAAATTTATAACCGCAAAGTACCTCCTTAGTGCACTAAGAACAAAAAATTGCAACAAGGACCTGCTGGAATGATACAATTGACACAAAGGACATTGCATATAGAAGTATACGTTGTAAAAATAAATTATTTCAAATTTTATAATCATATCTTTAGTAATTAAAAAGTTATATAATGTTTTAAAACACGTGCTCAGTTGATTGTAATCTATAGAAATTCATGTTCGTTCAACCTTGACCCGTTTTAAATTCACTAGTATACTGATTAAAAATGTATCAATATATTATATTATGTTATTTCGTGTTGTTTTTGTTACTGCGGAATCCATAATTTTGTGTTTCTGTCTGTTATAATTTATGTAAAAGTGTATTTTCTACTAATTTTTGTTTTTATTTTTGATTCTTTTAATTTCGTTTGCTTGTTCCGTAAGTTCATTTTTTAGTTCTCTTGTAATCTTTTATAAAAATATTTTAAAATAGTAAAAAATGTATAGAGTTTGTTTACCAACACATACTGAAATAGAAGATACACATGTTTCGCAAAGTATAACAGTTTATTACACAAACGAGACATAGCGATCCTATACATTCCGTCTTCTACGTCCACAAATATTCACTCTGTGGTTAAAGTGTTTTAAACTTTAATAACTTTCTTAAACTATCCTGGAGTTCTACCAAACAAGGACAGAAGCTTGTTTATGATCATAAGATAGCTTTCAAAAGTAATATTGTAAAAAAAAAACACGTTTATCCATATTTTTATTTATAACTGAACTTAGTTTTTTCTGTAAGCTAAGATTCATTCACTGTGGTTAAAATCTAAAAATAATCATATTTTCATGGCGGGGCCTTTTATTAATCGTTCGACTTAACGGAAGGGGTTTTCTCGTTATTGAAGTCCGTATTGTTGCCTATAATTGCTTACATATCCACTTCGTTTTAGGAGGTTTAGCGTACACACTCATGTTTATCACGTCACCTTCTGTATGTGCCTGTCCCAAGTCAGTGGCTTGTAGTTCAGTAGTTGCCGTTGGTTCATATCTGTCATATTGTTTTTCGCATATTGTTTTTTTTTCTTTCTTTATAATTAGGACGTTAGTTTTCGAATTTAATTGTTCCTACTTGTTCATGTCGGGACCTTTTATATATAGCAGACTATAAGGTATGGTCGCCCAACATAGCTTACATCCAATTAATTTGATGGAAAGTTGTCTAATTGCAATCATATCACATCTCCATTTTTTCTATTGAAAATGAACTTTGAGAAGTTGGCCAAGCGGTTGTACAGGAAAGGCCAAAGTGATAGTACAGTTAACTCGCAAGCGACTGTACAGTCAATTAATTTATCCGATATTGAAATAATGACTATTTATGAATCTCCATTGGTGCAATGGCTTTTTACCTTTCAGACAGGATATAACAGAAATGGTACTTTTGAAATATCTGGACACAACGATTTGTATTTCAATGATTATTGACATTTTTATCGCTGTTGTGTGACAGTTCTGATCGATTTATTTATAAATGAAAGTAAGCCATTTTCACTTTACTATGGCATGGAACTAGAGAACTGTTTGCGTGGTATAGTTATAATATAACTGTTCTTTATACTTATATAATTATAGTTTGTACTGAAAGCCGAAAAATTCACTCTGCTTTCTGGATGTCTTTTGGCTTTTTTTTTTGTTGGTTTGTTTTTCTATATTATTGACGTAAATAAAACCCAAAACTCCTTATATTCTAGACGGAACACATACAATATTTTAAAATCTATCGACACCTGTACTTGGCATTGTACAATGTCTTGGGTTTTGTTTTTCAACTGTAACAGTTTTACACTAATTTCATTCGATGTGTACAGATTGATACGTAAGTTTTAGATACATGATTTATTTATTAGTACTCTTGGATATGTACATAGTGAAATTGTTGTTGTAGGGATGTGTAAATACCCTGCCACGTCCGATCTGTGTTTTTGTTATTTCATTTTTGGATTGAATAGCCCTTTTCAACTGCGTTTTATGAATTTTTTTTTATGATGTGTTATTACATTTCCTTCTCCCAAGTTACGGGAAGGGTTTAAGGGCATACGATACAGTTACAGGGGAGGTATTGACGTTGCTAACGTAAAATGTTATTTTCGCGACGTCAAACTGTGACATATCGGGAAAAGATGCATTTTTCGACTGATTTTTATCATTCAAACTGATTTAATTTGAAAACGAGTGCATGGACCCCTATCTTTAAAACGACATTTTGTTTCATTTTTCAGGGAGATTAATTATGTGGAACAAATTTTATAAAACTGTAAATAGTGCAATTTTTTTAATTTTGATAAATATACAGCAAAAACGTTTTTTTCTCAATTTAGGACCATTTGATAAATATGAGTTATTTCTGAATAAAAAAAAGCATAATTTTTTAGGATACTTAAAAAAAAACCAGAAATTACTAATTATTTAACAAAAAACAATTTGTGTTTATCTTTTAAAACAAAAAAGTTATGTCTTTCTTTCGAAAGAAAAAATACGGCCAAAAATCTGAATTTTAAGCAAATATATAAAATTTCGACCTCATTTAACTCAAAAAGAGGCACATGAAGGTATAATTTTTTATTACATATTTGATTTAATCAGGTAAAAAATAGCCTATATTGAATTTTTCATCAAACTGTAAATACGGGATCAAAACTGTATCGTATGCCCTTAACATCTGCAAACAAATCCATCAATCTATCATTCGAATTGTGCTAGATAGTTGTCTTATTGGCAAAACTACCACATCTTCGTATTTTCAGACTACCAGTATTTGGAAAGTGTGCTTGATTTTCAAAATGAATTTAAGACTTTTAATGTTTTACAAGCAGGGTACATTATTACATATGTATTGACTATTATTGCTAGCTGTATGGTTGAAATCAAAATGTCAGTTTTACTGCTTTGATCTTTTTTAAATGTTATTAGTAGTATGAAATGGGGTCAGTCCGCCACCAACCCGCCACCGGAAGTCACGTCACAGCTAATCCTCTTAACTATGACGTTAAATCCGGTCTATAATCTCTTAATCCTCTTAACTGGTACTTAACATCCTGGTTATAATCCTCTTAACTGAAGTAGATTAATCTCTTAATCCTCTTAACTGCTACTTAACATCCGGGTTATAATCCTCTTAACTGAAGTGGATTAATCTCCTAATCCTCTTAACTGCTACTTAACATCCTGGTTATAATCCTCTTAACTGAAGTGGATTAATCTCTTAATCTTCTTAACTTGTACTTAACATCCTGGTTAAAATCCGGTGGGGAAAAAAATTAACGGACATGTTTTTTAATCCCCCCTACCCTCCTACGTATTATCTTGTAAACGTGGCATACACGTTGACCTATCCAAGTTTACATCCCTTAGTATATAATGCAATGTGAACTAGTTTCAATCATTCATTCAAGATGGAAAATTTTAACCAACATATGATTGACCAACTGGTAAAAGTTATTCCACATGATGTGTTACAGAAGTTACAACAGCTGTCAGCGCAGGACTTTAATGCAGTTCTACAATCAGTTAAACAGCAAAATCCAACTGAAAAACAACTTGATCAAACTCCTACGGGAAAAGATGACAATGTAACAGATGAAGATAATGTATCAAATTTTCAGTGCCGAACATGCGGTATGAAGTATGCAAGAAAAGATAATTTAATTCGACATCAACAGAACCATTCGAATATAAACTATGAATGTGAACATTGTGGTTTCACCACGAAAAGAAAAGATGTTTTAACTAAACATATGAAGAGAAAACATGATGTAAAGAAAAGCGTACAGAAGGAAGATGACGTACAACCCCCACGTAAACGCCAGAGGATAGAAAATGTTGACCAACTTCCCGAGGAACGAGTACGCAATGCAAGAGAGAAAAGATCGTTAACAACAACAGCTCTGAACGATGGTGTGGAAAATATTCAATTACAACCCAGCAACAACGAAGAAAGATATGACTTGATGTTATTTTTCAAAGAAAAACAAGTGGATATTGTGCAAATATTAGAGGACAGGCTTCTTAGAAATAATATAAAGTTTTATATAAGTGTACATGTAAGAATGATTAAATATTCACCAGATGGAAAATACGACGAAGCTGAACCGCATTTCAATAGTAAAGTGAGTACCATTTTACAATCTGGTGTTAGTGAAATACCTCATGAGTTGAATAAAGGATTTCAAAAAGTATTCATTTCTTTCGAAGAATTCATCAAGAATGGGAGTGGATGGCAACTTGAAGAGGTTTTACAACTCGATCTGTGCGTTACAAAGTACAAACCGTTAAAAGGAGGTAGTTATTTGGAACTACCAACATCACTCAAAAGATCGAACTGTATACTCAACATTCAGAACTTGGACAACAAATGTTTTTTATGGACTGTTCTTTCCAGTATGCATAACTTTCAACGAAATCCAGAAAACGTAGAGAATTATGTTCCATTTGTTAACTCGGTTAACATGACTGGTATCGAGTATCCAACTCCGTTATCTCAAATATTGCAATTCGAAAAACAGAATAACACTATCTCAGTTAACATTTTTGGATACGAAGAAGGAGAAATCTACCCGTTATACATCACAAAGAAAACCTTTTGTCATCATGTGAACATGTTATATTTTAAAGAAAACAACAAAAGTCACTATATGCTGATAAACAACTTTAACAGGTTTTTATCGAGAACAAAGAAACATCGCGAAGAACATTTTTTTTGTTATCTTTGTTTGCAAGGATTTACTGATAAATGCAAACTAGAGAGGCATAAAGCAGACTGTGGAAAATTTGATTTTCAGAAAATTACACTTCCCAAGGAGGGAGAAGTTCTGGAATTCAAAGAATATGCGAAAACCGCCCGAATTCCGTTTGTAATCTATGCTGATTTTGAGTGTTTAACAAGGAAAGTCGATACTTGTCATCCGAATCCAAACATGTCAAGTACAACTAC
Source organism: Mytilus galloprovincialis (assembly GCF_965363235.1). Lineage (NCBI taxonomy): Eukaryota > Metazoa > Mollusca > Bivalvia > Mytilida > Mytilidae > Mytilus > Mytilus galloprovincialis. The sequence goes on from NC_134841.1 coordinate 18,174,215, forward strand.
ATACCAACAAATGGAACCGTACAGTTTTGGATATCAAAGAGTGTCAATTGATAAGCGATACGACAAACCACCCGTCATATACCGTGGACCTGATGTTGTGGAGAACTTTATCCGTCGTCTTCTTGAAGAGGAGAAAGAAATTAGAGACATACTTAACCGCATCGAACCAATGATAATAACTGAGTATGATAAACTAGACTACAAATATGCCAAAAAATGTTATGTATGTAAAAAAGCTTTCAGCAGCAAAAATTACAAAGTCAAAGAACACGATCACGTGACTGGGTCCATTCGGGGCATTTCTTGTAATAACTGTAATTTACAGATCAAAATACCGAAATTTATACCTGTTGTTATTCATAATTTGAAAGGATTTGATGCAAATCTCATCATGAGTAAAATAGGAAAGTTTAAGGAACAAGACATCACTGTTATTCCACACAACAAAGAAAAATATATGTCATTTTCTATAGGAAATCTTCGTTTTATCGATTCTTTGCAATTTTTAAACAGTTCACTAGCAACTTTAACAAAAAATCTAGCTGACGAAGGACAAAAACATTTCAATTACTTATCTAAAACTTTTCCGGATCCAGATGTATTTTCTCTATTGCTACGAAAAGGAGTATTCCCCTATGATTATGTCGATACCGAGCAGAAATTGGAAAAACCTTGTTTACCATCCAAAGAAGATTTTTTTAACAAATTAGGAGACACTCACATATCTGATGAAGATTATCAATTTGCGCAAACAGTGTGGGACAAACTGAAAGTAAAAACATTAGGGGAATACTCCGATGTGTATCTTAAAATGGATGTAGCTCTATTGGCAGATGTTTTTGAAAAATTTAGAGACATTTCTTTACACGACTATGATTTGGATCCGTGTCATTATTTCACCACCCCCGGATTTAGTTGGAGTGCCATGTTGAAGAAAACTGGAATTGTACTCGATTTAATCACTGATATAGATATGATGTTGTTTGTAGAGAAGAGAATACGGGGCGGTGTATCTAGTATTTTTCATCGATATGCTAAAGCAAACAATCCATACTTATTCGATACGTATGAACCAACTGAACCTACTTCCTATTTATCTTATTTAGACGCAAACAATTTATACGGTTGGAGCATGTCTCAATGTCTCCCGTATGGTCACTTCAACTGGCTTACCGAGGAGGAGAAAATAAAATTAGATATCACAAAATTAAAAGCTGACGGTTCAGACGGATACATTTTCGAAGTTGACCTTGAATATCCTACGTCACTTCATTCTTCTCATTCGGATTTTCCCTTAGCTCCAGAAAGAAAGCATATTCAAGTAGAACATTTATCTCCGTATTCAAAGGAATTATTGCAAAATTTAACTGGAAAACAATGTTTAACAAAGATTGAAAAACTCGTTCCTAACCTATACGACAAGGAAAAGTACATAGTGCATTATAGAAACTTACAACTATACGTAGAATTAGGATTGAAGATCAAAAAGATACATAGAGTACTCAAGTTTAAACAATGTCCCTGGTTGAAGAAGTATATAGACTTTAACACAGAAAAAAGGAAAAATGCAAAGAATGAATTTGAAAAATGTTTATATAAGCTGATGAATAATTCAATTTTTGGTCGAACTCTCCTCAATACACGCAAGCATAAAGATGTAAAACTTTGTCACACGGAAGAGAAACTTAATAAAGAAACAGCGAAACCATCCTACGCATCTTGCAAAATATTTAACGAAAATTTGGTGGCAGTAGAGAAAAAACGTGTGAATGTTTTAATGAAACAACCAATATATGTAGGTTTTTGCATTTTAGACTTATCCAAGTTTTTGATGTACGATTTTCATTATAACCATATGAAATCTCTGTATGGTGATAAAATTCGTGTGTGTTTTTCTGATACTGATAGCTTTTTATATCACGTTGAAACGGAAGATGTGTATGAAGATATGCATCAATATCAAGATATGTACGATACAAGTTTTATCCACCAGAACATTTTTTACATGATATCGAAGATAAAAAAGTAATAGGTAAATTCAAGGATGAAACAAGTGGAACCCCAATAAGTGAATTTGTTGGACTGAGATCGAAGATGTATTCATTTTCTTTTGAAGGTGGAGAAAAGCATACTGCAAAAGGAGTAACAAAAACTGCATCCAGAAAACTTAAACATGAAATGTATAAAAATTGTCTTTTCGATAAAACTGTTACACGTTCTGAAATGAATATTATAAGAAGCGAAAGCCATGTTTTATATTCCAAAACTATTAATAAAAAATCATTAGTTCCTTTTGATGATAAAAGATGGATTTTAAATGATGGTGTGACAACGAGAGCCTTTGGACATAAAGATAACATATAAACATTCATCATGTCAAACGTTTAAAGACATTTCAAATCTTATTTGTTATTTTCTATTTGTTATAACTATTTCGTATTTGTGATATTATTTTGTTGAATTTTTTTTTTCTAAATCAAGATTTGTGGTGATTTAAATACTAATTTAACATATATTGAGGGATGTTATTATTTGTTCATTTGAGGGTTATTGTTTATATGTATTTAATTATAAATTTAAATATTCATTAATTTTTTTTTGGGGGGGGTTTTGTTTGTTTTGTTTTGTTTTGTTTTTTCTTTTTGTATTTATAACAAGAGAACGAAGTGGGGATTTTTTTGTATATCAAAATTTGTGGTGATTTAAATATGATTTTTACATATAGTGAGGGAGATTGTAGATGCATCATATTTTTTATCAAAACTTCGTGTATATAGTTTTCAATAGTATGTTTGAGGGTAATTGGGTTACTTTTTTCATGTATTGTATTTTTACATATATATTTTCTTTCTTCCTGTTTTTTTTTTTTTTTTTTTTTGCATCCTGTCTGATTGAAATAAAACATAATGTATCAATGAACGCAGTTGTTCGTTTTCGTTTATTTGAATATATTTATTAGTAAAACACACATTACAAAAAAGATAGATGTACACAATAAAAACAAACAGTTATAGTCATGATAAGTTCAATTTACATGGAAATGTTAGTGTTCAATCTTTATTTGTCGATTCTCAGTTATTTCAAAATATCCATAGTTTTCAGCTAAAATCAGTAAGGCAGCTGTTTCTGGTAATGGAGTACCGAACTGACATTCCAATCGTATTTTTCCCTGCTTCAGTAGTGAAAGATATTTGGTATCCGAAAAGAATGGTTCTAAGTTGAAGCATAGAAGTGTATATCCATTGTTGAATTCAGCCCGTGTTATTTCATTCCCCGTATCCAACATCCACTTTCCTCGTGTTTCGAACATTTTTACAGAAGGAGAAACGTTCGTTGCACCACTATTCTCGTTGAAATCAAGTTTGAGTGGTATGCCATCAACTGGTATTCCATCACAAAACAAAGTCACCTGTTTTAAATCATAATTCATAAAGTTGAATGGGTTTTTTGTATATGCTCCAGACATAGCAGTTGAAGAAACCAATCCGAGCACAATACTTTTCGGTTTCACATCTTGGAAAACATTTTCTACGATTAACGAGGTGCTTCCTTGCATGATTGTAAAATTTTTCATCATAGTTTTTGTGAAAGGATACTTAGCATTTGTTGTCTTTAAAGCTTCTGAATGAGCGACAATTATAGCTGGGTTAGGTCTGATCTTGCAAAGCTTGATCACGACATCTTCCAAAGAAATATGGTAGTTGGTGTCAATTTCTCCAGACATCAAACAAAAACTTGGATCGTTGCGGTATAGTTTTAGTTTAAGGGATAACATATTTAACAGGTATCTATCCATCTCAAAGATATCGGAAAAAATTAGTCCCTCCATTTCTAATGTTTTTGAATTAGAAATAAATTTTCTGCGTTCATACAGTCCAGTGTTTGTCGATATTTCATCCATGTGACCATATCTATCTTTTAAGTATAAACTAGAAGATAATTGTGTACTCTTTGCGTCCTGGCCATACTGCAGTAAAGTTTTCATCATACATTTATACGGGTAATACGTATTACTAGACGTTACCATTTGTCCCTGTATATAAACATCCAATTGCGACCAAAGCGACTGTAAAAATAAGTTCACAGGTCCTACCGTATCGCCATCTTGTAAATCCTCACCATTTGCTTTTTTCACTTTTAATTTCACGTATAGTTTTGATCTTTTAAGATCAATATAGTCCATACCATTGTTTGCACATAGATCGAATTCTATAGGATTGTAAGCGGTTATTTGATTAACAGGTCTGCATTCCTCGTATGTTATACTTTCAACACCTACTTGGTATGGGGGTATCTCAAAAATCTGTAACTCTGACGGTTGTGCTTCAATAAAATTCTCTTTTGTTAACAAGGACATTATGTTGAAAATATATCCCCTTTATGTTTTTTAACAGTTTTATCTTTTTTCGATTTCTTCGGCTTCTTTTCACCTCCTCTGCTTTGTGGCGAATGATGATATTTTCTCTTTCTGTCCGTTTTATTTATACTCTCATCGTCAATTTTTATCTCTTCTTTTGCTTGATTTACAATTTGTTCACTAGGTGACACTAAACGCACAACAAAATTGTTTTCTTTTTCTGCACGAATTGGATAAGATTTATTCGAAATTGGTATCATAAATGATCCCGATTGCGATCCTTTGTTATATCCAGATTTCATATGATTTACGTAAGCATTTGATTGACCACTAACTACATTCTGATAATATCTTGTCCATTGATTAACATTAGGAATGTACATTTTATCAGTATTTGTCATATCTGCGCTAAAATAAGCTTGGTATAAATTGTAGTGTAAACGACAAATTATTCTTCAAAAATGAAGCGTTTTCTCCGTGTTCGTCTTTTATAAGAAATTCTAAGACTTGAATTTCGTTTTTCTTTACTGCTAAATATATTGGAAAAGAAAAAATATAATTCCATGTACTCATATCCGTGGGAAATATTCTTCTCAAAAGTGAATATTGTATATTAGGGAAAACATTTACTCCACTGCATACATCACAAAACAAGTATAATTGATGATTGTTCTTTTTTGTAACTTTTTGATCAATGTAAAAATCTAATATCCCCAGTTTCCATTCACCTTGTAATTGTAAAACTTCATTTAAACACACTTTGAACTTGAACGGTGAATTATTAGGGTAATATGCATCTGATTGATCACTTCGAATGAAAATTATATGTTCCATTATGATAAAGATTGAATTTGTTCTGCTGGTATGTATTCGTCATACGAAGGAGGCCACCCTTGAAAACGAACCAAGTACTCAGTTTTTCCTCGTCTTTTTCTTTTCTTTATAATTTTTTCAATTATCCAAAGACTATTTTCATCTTTCTCTACTCTTTGGAGCTCACTATCATAAAAGGTCCCCCTTATAAATTCATCTCCTTTTATATTTGAAAGCCTGTAAAGATCAATATTTTGTTTTCTGAATCTTTGCACCACTTTGAATATCTCTTCCGTCCATCTTTGGCTATAGGATCGATCAAAAATATGAGCAATATTTGACAGTCGAACTAAAGACCCGATTTTGTATTTGAATTGTTTTTTCCTCCGTTTCTTTTTGTTTGTTTGTACTTTTATTTCTTTTGGTTTCTTCTCTGTTTTACTTAAATACATTTTCCCCCATATATCACTTTCGTTGACAGACTTAACATCTTTAGGTGCAATGTTTTGTAAACTTCTATGTGGAGTACCATTATAGCTTTTTGCAAAATTTTGCAAGTTGTTAATATATCTGTGAGTTCTATTCTTTGTGAAAAAGCGAAAAATTTTATTCTTTATAGTTTGTAGGACCCTTTCAGCATAATTTGCATGAAGTTCATTTTGAGCCGAAAAATGTCGGACACCGTTACTTTTAAATAACGATTTTGCTAGAAATTCTTGTCCCCTATCTGTTCGAATTTTTTCTGGTTTTACCTGAGTGAAAATCTTTTTAAAATGCAGAGGTGACTTCGTCTCCCGTTTTATTTTTCAATGGTTGTAACCAAAGATAGCGTGAAAAACAATCAACAACAACTAATACGTATTTGAAATTTTCATTTTCTTTTGAAAATTGTTTTAGGTCCATTAAATCAGCATCCCACAAATTATTCATCCCCGTAGTGTAAACTCTTATTCTTTTAAAAGAACGACGAGGTGTTTTTTGTAAACTGTAATTATCTTGTGAATTTAACCACCGTCTTATTTTATATCTTCCAACTTTTTTGCCCTCTGCATTTACAATGTGATATAGTTTTTCGGCAGAAGCATATGAAGCTGGTCCTCCAACGTCATAATAGTATTTACTCAGGAGAGAATCTAGTTCCTCATTCATACTCAGGTTATTTTGATAAGATGTTACTTTTAACAACTACAAGAGTCTTATTAAAAGTAATCATAAGAATAGTTTTTATAGGTTTTTTTTATCAAATCAAAGTGTATAATATTGGGGTTGTACCTGAAAATGAAAAAAATATATATATTATGTTTTTTTTTGTACATTGAAAGTATTTTTGTTGTTGTTTTTTTTTTATTGTTTTTTTCTGCTGTTTTTTTTAATGATTTATTTTTTACATTAAAGTATATGGAACAACTCAAGTTAGTTTTTAGATTGTAACATGGAAATAAAATTAAAAGAAAAACCAAAAAACACTTTTTTATCCATCTTTATTTTGACATAGAAAATAACATATTTTATCAATTGTTCATTAGTAATGATGCTATAGTTTGAATCTTTTCCATTTTAGATTAGGTTTTTCTTCAAACAGTCTCGAGAGTTCCCTCCTAACAAAAAGTTTATTAATCTTCCTCTTCTTATTTTTCTCTGGTTCACTTTCAGCTAATTGTTCATTTTCCTCTGTTGTTTGTATATCAGATTGAACCAGTTGTTTTCTCATTCTATTTGAAATTAGTCCCATAGGTATGTGAATATTTTTAAGAAAATCATAAAATATTTCATTTCCACTTGGTAGTTGTTTGCATCCATAAGGAATGACAACATCCCGCAATAAGTCAACAATATGAGAGTTTGGTACAGTTTCGTTGTTGATCTTAACTTTTCCATGTTTGTTCCAACTTATTGTAGACTGACTCTGAAGAAATTGCAATAGTGTTTTTGCCTTTTCTCTGTATTTCACTGGTATGGTTAACTCGATCAAAGTGTTCAAATCATCTGAACTATCTTTTTCTGTTTTAATATCCTCCTGGGGTGAAATTTCTTCCTTAGCACTAGTTTGTTTATCGCTTTCAGTGTTTTCTGTTCGTATTATACTTTCATATCTATGTTTTGGCAGAAGAATCATTTCTTTCGTCATTTTGAAATTGTATCAAGTATTGGTTTAACAATGATAGAAATAATGTTACGATATTTAAGTAACAATTTTTTTCTTTGAATACGTGTTGTCTCTCTATCTGTTATTTTCCGAATAATGTTTTTATATCTCATGAGTTTCTTTTTATCTGATTGACTAAGCGGAAATACCCCACATAACACATTTAAAAAACATTCAACTAAAAGTTGAAATTGTTTATCGTTCATGGTCTTCAACAATGCAATTTTCTGTTCTTCCTCACATGAAATTAAAAGTGATAAAAAATGTACATGGGCTAAAACTTGTTTACTCATTTCGGAACGAAAATTACTGGATCTTCTCCTTTGAAAATTTTTGTTCTCAATAAATATTTTTTATCTGTGTGTGTTGACAAATCAATAATAATATATCCATATATTAAAGAAACTGCCTTTTCATAAGCTGACATGAAATAGTCTAATTGACCTGGGAGAATCTGCCTTCCTAATACTGATAACTGGTGTTTGTCACGTTGGTTTTTAAGACAGATTATGTATGTCGCATTTAACGAAATAGTACGAATGCATTTTCCAGGAGGGAAAAGATTTTGCATCAAAAACAAAACTGATATGTTACAATGATGAGATTTAACGGTAAAAAGATTTAAAACATCACTAGAGTTTGCAGCTTGACACAATAAATCATCAAGACAAAGAATCATATGTTCTTTATTTTCTGACCATTTATCAATTTCCTCACTAGTTGGTAAACCTTCGTGAAAAGTTATGTTTTCAATTTTTCTCTCCATCTCTGAAAACAAATCCTGATATGCAGAGTAGCAATAAATGGTTTTCTTTGGTGTTTTTGTAAATAGGTATTCAGATTGAGCTAGTATTTTATATGTAAGCATGGTTTTTCCTGACTGAGTAGGTCCAACTATTTGTATACAACACGGTGACTGAAATGGTAAAAGCACTTTCTCCTGGTCTTCACACATCGTTTTTTTGTTTGTTTGTTTGTTGTCTACACCTTAATTGTCTTATGTCGTTGTGTTTATTTTTCGAGATATGTGTTTGTTTTATACACTGATGTTTCTAATTATTTTGGTTTATTTTATTTGACAAATAAATATACCACCAGAGAGTGAAACAAGAATCAAAATACATCACCATCAAGAAAAAAAAAGAAACAAAATACATAACCAGAAAAAAGAAATGAAGTACACAATAAAATGCAACCAATGAAGTAAAATACGGAATCAACCCAATAATTCCGGAATGAAAAAGCAGATATCAACGAACGATTCCGGAAATGATCGGAAATTACTTTACATTCGGAAATAAACGAATGTTTCCGAATACTACCGGAAATATATATACATACGGAAATATACGAATGAATACGAAAACTAATGAAATGATATAACATTTTGTATCTTTACCAGAAAATAAATACACAACGAAAAATTCCACATCAATATAAATTTATTCAATGAAATATACATATATTTACACAAAATACAATATTACTGTGTGAAACGTCCTTCAAGTTTTAATTTCCTTTCCATTAAATTATAAACACTCACTTTCATTTTTTCTGATCGAAGCGTGTCCATGAACAAAACATGAAGAATGAAAAAGTTTAAAACGACACTATTTTCCAAGGTCAATGTTCTCACATTCTCTCTGTATTTTCCTAGTATGTGACTGTATTTAAACTCACAGAACGCCTGATCAAAATGTTTTTCGAGTTTATCTAGTTCACTATCCATCAAACATTCGTGTCTATGTTGTGATCCATGTTCCACTTTGCATCCCTGACAAAACTTCTTTGATAATTGTTGCACCATTTCATCCAATAATTCAGCAAAAGAAAACAGTAATATAGTTGAAAGCAGTCTTTTTTCCATACCAACTTTAATTGCCACCATTGTACTATCAGTGTTCGTCTATAAATGAATGAAGAAATAAGATGCTGTCCTTTAGATAACACAGTTTCGTCCAATTTTCTTTAGTGATCAGAATCTTTTTCCCTTTAACAACAAGCTGTATTCGAGTATGTTTTCCTCTTTTCTTCACCACCACTTTTGTTGTTTCATCAATTAAACACTCGATCTGTTTCTTGAATAAATCAGTATGCAAGTGATCAAAGTCACAACCGTACACCTCCTTGGATAAATCAACCTGTGCCTGTGCCATTGATATAACTGTGTGCTTTTATAGTTGTGGTAGCGGCTTAAATTGTTCATGATGATTCATTAAGAGATAAAAGAAACGTATGGTGAACGTTTCGGTCACGTGGTTAGAAGGAGGGTTACTCGAATACTTTTTTCCTCCCTTCTTTTTATGTGAATCTCATTTATATTTTATTTATAGAAGGGTTTGGTAAAATGTAACCAGTACAACCACTTAATAAACTAACCCATAGTTCTATACTCCCATTTTGTGTTGATAAATTAACAACTGCCGCAATAACAATTATGAAAACTATTATCATCTGACAAAAATACACGATCTCTGCTTTGGGTACATTCTGTCCGAAAAAACACCACTTTGTTTGAAGGTTTTCTGTGCTCATCCTCTCTGACATCTTAACTCGAAATATATTTTTTTTAAATACACAAAATATATATATATATGTCTATATTTTATAGTAGAATTTCATTAAGAAGATGTAATTTCCAATGTTCAATATGAAAACTTTTGTTATCATATTGTTGTTTTAGTTGAAATAATGTATGTTTATCAATTGAAAGTAATAAAATATACAATCTAGTTTTCTTTTCTTCGAAAATAAACAAGTTGTGAACCTTTTGTAGATATTTCATATTCGTTGGAGAAGAAAAACGAACTGATCATGTACAACAATAATAGACTCTTTTTGAATGATTTGTTGGTCCTTAAAAGGACCGTTATACACATGTAAATGATATACATGGATTTTTTTCTTATTGGTAGTTGACAGGATCCATAAACTTGTAGTCTGCTAACACTGCATCAAAGTAACATCCACAAAAATATAGATCTTCAATAAACTCTGGGTGGTGTTCAAAGTTGTATAGAATACAAACAATGTAACCGTTTTTCAGAAGCCATGTTTCTACTGGACACCGAGATAGTTCTTCATGATGAAGTTTATCAACCCTGTTCCTTATCAAATTTGCAGTCTTTTTGGGACCTCTTCGTGATCGTCTGATCTTCCCTGTTAGTTCTCTTTCTCTTAAAAGTGTATACATATTAAAATTTTGGAGATTCATAGTGTTTGTTCTTATGAAATTACTAATGATGTATGCTATATAGTAAACGTTTTTCTTAGTTTATAAACTTTTTACATTTAGATTATACGTTTACAAGATTAAACTTTAGGATGTTAACGTGCATGTCTCAACGTGTATGCCACGTTTACAAGATAATACGTAGGAGGGTAGGGGGGATTAAAAAACATGTCCGTTAATTTTTTTCCCCACCGGATTTTAACCAGGATGTTAAGTACAAGTTAAGAAGATTAAGAGATTAATCCACGTCAGTTAAGAGGATTATAACCAGGATGTTAAGTAGCAGTTAAGAGGATTAGGAGATTAATCCACTTCAGTTAAGAGGATTATAACCCGGATGTTAAGTAGCAGTTAAGAGGATTAAGAGATTAACCCACTTCAGTTAAGAGGATTATAACCCGGATGTTAAGTAGCAGTTAAGAGGATTAAGAGATTATAGACCGGATTTAACGTCATAGTTAAGAGGATTAGCTGTGACGTGACTTCCGGTGGCGTTTGGTGGCGGACTGACCCCATTTCATACTACTACTGTTATTTTTAAATTAATTAACAGCACGACGGTTTTTGTGATGCGTCACAGTTTATTGCCTAATTTAGTAAAGACCCATCTAAATTCCAGTTAGTTGATGAAGATTTGTGCAGAAACAAAACCATTTTGCAATTGTTTTAAATGATAGATTCAAACAATGTATTATCACCACATAATTGAATATATTTTAGTTTCGACGATATTTTGTCTCATCTTAATATCATCTGAAAAGTCTTGCCAATAAAATTTATTTTAAAAATTCACTACGTACTTGTAAATGTCTGAACATAGACTCTACAGAGATAACTAGTAAATCCAAACAAAATGTTTGAACAGTACTGACTTTATCAAACTTTTAGAGGTTTGTTAACAGAATGGATCATTAATTTAGTGTACAGTCATTTAGAGCTGTTAGAGATGGTACTTTTGCATTTGTAAATAATCACCGATTGAAACGGAATTGTGTAATTTAGATCACAAAAGCAATCCTTAAAACATTACTTGTCCATTAGGGTTTCATACATATATGAGACTCATTTGATCAAAATGCATAGCATAGCATTAAAAGTATTATTCATATCAATAACCATTATAACATCAGAAACAACTAGCGGGATTTACTTGCTGCGTTGGAGACCCATTGTTGGCCTTCGACTGTTATCTGTATATGGTCGGGTTGTTGTCACTTTGACATATCGCCTATTTCCATTCTCAATTTTATCCGCATTTCATTTTATGCATGTTTGGAATAATCAACGTTATATGCTATCTTCACTTGACAATATTCTCTTTACCTCCGATATATTATAAATACAGCAGTCACCTGTCACCACATTTAGATATCAAATGATTGATGTTTAACTAAATATTTTATTGTATGAACATAATACTTCGGAGGTACTTTTACTAGAATTGACACTCATTCAAAACAATAATTCACTCTAGTCTTTTCAATTGCTGAAAAAATAACATATATATAGCTACTGAAACTAAATATTATTAAAACAAACTACTTACCTTTTTTGACTATCAAAACTGAAAATATGACACATATAGCTTTAGAAAATATTATGTATAATACATTTATTGCATAACACACTTGGTTCTTAAATTATGTTGAATTGATGCAAGTATACTTGTATAAAAAGCATAAAAAATATATGTTTAGTAACAGGCCATCATACGACTTTGGTATTCAGCCTATTACACATGCACAAACAATCACGACAAAAGAGATGACTTTTATTTCCATATTGTTAACTATTCTCTCTTGTGACAGTTAAGTAATATTCAAACTCGTTCGCTTTACTCATGATTGTAGTGAGAATTTTGGTTTTCAATGACCGTAATCTATGTATTGCTAGAAAAGAATTCCGTATATACAAAGTACAAGTAGAAAACTTATTTCAAACGGAATCGCACATACTTAATTTTACGGTGATGATGTTAACTGAGCCCGAAAATGTATAAATGATGCGGGTAAACTTATCAGTCCTTGAAATTAACTTATTCTGAAAGGTTCCCTATTCAATAAAATAGTAATAAAATCTTTGAATATTGTTTTTATTGGTATACATATTGATTTTGGTATCAGTAAATTAAAACAAATCTTAATATTACACATATGTACTTTCGAAATACTTCAATCTATCGATACCTATATTTTGAAATTGCAGAAGGTCGTGTTTTTCCTAACTTTACACTTAATCTATTGAAATTTGGAGGTGATGTCATAGATGCTGGGTTTTTTTTTCATCGGTTGTTATTGGCTTTGAAATAGCTGTCAGTAACTCGGAGTACTCTTTGCTATGCACTTTTTTTTTTTAATTGTTAGGGATGAGAAATGGATATAAAACCTGCCACGTTCTGTTCGTGTTTTTTTAAATGTTTTTCTTTGTATCATTCTGATGAATTTAGTCTTTTTTAACTGATTAATAGTTTATTTTTATGATGTGCTGTTACATCATTATCCAAGGTTAGGGTAAATTGTCTTGTTATTAATAAGCTGTTAATTTTCTCAGTAGATCGTTTCATATTTTGAGTATCGGGGCATTTTATAGGCGACTATTCATTATGGGGTTTTCTCATTATTGGTGGTCTTATTGTTTCCTACATTTGTGTATATTCTTTTTATTCGAACTTTGGGGGATGGTTGTCTGAAATAATCCAACATCATCTTATTTGTATAAACAAATAAAACTGACGGAAGATGACTTAATTCAAACAATAATAATTTGATTTTTTTTTCAAGTTTTACATGAGAAACGACAAAACGAAACTTTACCTTACAGTATAAAAAAAGATATGAGACACAAAATTAATACATACACACCACAAAAACAGGTAAAAAGCAAAGGGGCAGCACTTTAATTTCTTTTTGTTTCTTATACCGTATAGTGGGGAAGTCAAAATTACGCCTTTTCGGATAAACCAAGATCGTAAAAAGAAAATCGCTATATTGTATGCACCAGTTTGTTGCATTGAAACCACACTGAAGTTCGTTTATGAGTAATTTACTTGATTTTGAGAAATGCACATTTTTCTTGTTGGCTTTCAATATTCAAAGCAGTATTTGAGATTTATTCATCAACTATTAACAACTATTTATGATTGTTTATTTTTCTACAGGTGTCAACCTTCTCCTGAGCAGTTTGTTTATACAAGAATTACAAGAAAAGTTTGTTAATTGTAATGCATACGAAAAAGCTATTAAACAAAGAGATCCACGTGGTGAAATTGGGAGAATTCTTTCCTAAATTTTCCGGACGCCATCACAATTTGGTTGAACGTTATGGAATATCTGTTTCACAGATGACGACGGATATATTTCAAATTTTGTAACCACAATCCCGTGCTTATTCGTCGAATGTGACCTACCGATTTATACTTATAAACGGACTTTTACTTACATGAGCAACACAGTAAGTGACACATGTTGAGCAAGATATGCGTATCCTTCCGGTACACCTGAGATCACCCTTGGTTTTTAGTCGGTTTGTGTTGCTCAGTCTACAGTTTCCTTTCTTTCTTGTGTTTTTGCACTGCTCGTTTTTTTACTGTTTTTGTCATGACTTTTGACGTTGTCAGTAAGTTGTCAACTCATGAGTTTAAATATTCTTTTAGTATCTTTCACTTCTATTTTAAACATCTATATGCAAATTTGATATATATTCATAATGAAAAGTCTGCATCTTTCACAAAAGTTTTTTTTACATCTACCCACCCACAACAAAACGAATGTGTGTCTGAACAGAAGATATTAAATTAACTATCAGTTTTACTCATATTTAAGTCAACCCAAAGAAAAGCGACGAGTATATGGAGTCCAAGTACGCACGTTATGTCCCTTTAATACCGTTTTTCTCTATTTTATGTCTAGACTTGAACATAACAAGTCAGATTGATGTCTGCCACATATTGTGATCTTTTTGACCAACATTGTTAAAGATTGATAATTTCAAACAAGAATTAATACATACAAAATTAAACTAGCTATGCAAGAAAAGATGCCTTACCTTTATTGACGATCAAAACTGAAGAAAAAAATCAATATGCAGCCTTACAATATGAAAAATACACATATAGCATAGTGTTCTTTACTTTGAATTATTGCATATGTACTTGTATACAAAAAATAAGATAAATGTATGATTGCAAATAGAACAAACATTTCTAAAGATCTTAGGAAAAAGACTGTGAGCTTGATAAAGCTGCAAAATAAACTGTTATATTATGTCCTGGTATGACAAAATCAAGGGGGGAAAGGAGAACGCAGAAAGTCTTTTTTATACTACAATGATCAAAACGCAAATATGTCAGACTGCAATCAACCAACAACTGGACCGTTTAATATATGGTACTAATTAAGAAATAACTCATGGGGCTTGAATATATCGTGATTTTACCACGGGTTGTCCCTTTATGCCGATATTTACCCCTCACTATCGCTCAGGGTAAAATATTTGTCATAAAGGGCCAACCCGTGGTAAAATCACGATATCCACGGTGGGTATGGTTGTCCTGCGAGAGAACGTACTGTGCTGGTGATTTGGTCCTGTCAGGTGCTGGTGGGTCCTGATTCTGTGCTGGTGGGTTTGTTTACATTGTATCAGAACGGCAATAAAACGACTGTTTTGTTGCTTAATTTTTCTCTGATGCGTCATAAGTACTATGCAAAGTATATTACAACAATATTATATTGCAAAAGTCGTACAAGTTCGTTAAACGGAATTGTCCTGACGCTGTGCTGGTGATAAGAAAAACGGTCCTGGTACTGTGCTCCAATGTCCTGGTTCTGTGCCTTTATATTTTAGTTAAAAGAAGCATATATTCAAGATCATTTTGATGCTGCATTGTTATTGACTAATTAACTGTTGTCTGCTTTCTTGAAATTGACATTGTTGTGAATCTGTTTACTGTTATTATGAGAGAAAAAATACACCTATTTTTTTTTTTTTTTTTTTTTTAAATTAACTGTAATCTTATTTATTGGCCTGTTGATGGAACCCTTCTTGTCCCTTTTAAGATAAGAAAATATGTTAACGATTTTCGGGATTACGATCATTTTGCAAGATTACCAACATACGTTGTAATTTATACAATACTTATATAATGCAGATGATGTGGTATGTTTGTTGTCAATGGAAAAATTTCCGTAAGAAACCAAAGAAAGTATGTGTTAACAACCATACGTCATCGTACGACCTTCAACAATAACCGAGAAAATAAAAATGTAAAAGGTTTTGCATAAAAATGGAGAGCAAAAATATAGAACAAAGGACTTACTGAGCGTTTGAATCATATGTCTTTAGCAGCTTTAAACACATTTGTTTGTGAACAATTGAGTGCTGACTATAAGAAAGACAATAGTATTGCGGGTTTGCTTGTTTTGGGGTTTTTTTTCGGGCGGGGGGGGATGGGGGATAAGTTAAAGCGAGGTTACCGTGAAAGTTTTAAGCTTGGAATAGTTTCCCGTAAGATTTAAAAGTTGTATTTTAAAAGAAAAATGTATCTTATAGCTATTAAGAATCACTTGCTGTATCTGTAAGATATTTTCAACATTTTTTTTTTGTCTGAAGGGTTATCAGGTATTTTTTTTCGAAAACCTAGTACACACTAACAAAACTAAGATTTCTTAGCTTTTTCATTTCAAAATTCCAAAATAGCTTGTTAGCTAAACCGTGAGGTCATTTTTAGGTAAGGTAAAGTACCCTCCTTTCGAAGTAGCCTGGTCCTACAGACAGAAAGATGTGTCATTTGTCGGACTAGTCTACTCTTAAAGTAGGGTAGTTTACATAACTTACAATGACTTTTCTGTTCAGCAAGCAAGATAACCAAAGTAATCCCTTTGTCTACACACTCATTGAAATTGGCTGTAATATTGCAAAAGTTCAAGCGATTGGGGCAAACTTACCGAGTAAAAAAAATCAAAATGTCTATCTACCTTGCACATTTTAGAAAATTCAGATCAGATAACGAAACTGGGTCCAGCAACATTTATAAGCAATTTAAGATTTTGACCCTCACAGTTTCCATTCACCACAAATATTCTCGTTACAACGAATCATTTAAATACAAAAATACGAGTTGCAGCCTTTGGTTATCTATTTTAAAATAATTGTATACGGATAAAGTTATGAAAGGCAGCAGGGTCACCTGGGTGAGGAGTCCATGTCATCTGAAATAAATGCTAAGCATATATCTAGATAGCGACAGATAACCATGACATTAAAAAACTCTCTTCTTTTCGATTTTTTTCGAACAAATTGACACATAAAATGAATTATATAGTATTGTGGAATTTTTAACTTGTGTTCAATTCATTGGTTACACATTTTACTAGAATAACAATCCTGTCAAGTATGAGCTGGGTAAAATATTTCAGAAAAGAAGATGGAAATGTGAAAGTTTCGGTGCGTCAGGTGCAATAGCATACGAACAGCTAACATGCCTCGTCAGGGTGGAAGCTATAAAGTCCACGAAAATTTGATTTAAAACCTTTATTCGTTCCAACAAAGTAAATGATATTTTGTTAAGGATATAACCATCTACGACAACAAAATTTTTTTTTTTAGAATTTACAGCTCTTCTATAAATACATGCAAAGCAAACCTTGTTTAAATTGCTTGCTATGATTGTTTGGATGGTTGTAAACGACAGGTAAGTAGTATGTTTACTATATACTAGAATTTGTTTGGACAATAAACATTAACTTCAATTCCTGTCAGTTTGTATTTGTCCAATCAAATCCTCGTATGTATTGAAACTCCGCCTACCTATTGTTTGAAAATATCCTTGGAGCAAACATAGCATGCAAGTCAATCAAAGTTATTTTTTGCATGCTTTTAAAGAAGAGTTTTACTATATAATGCAAAGAAGCGTTTAAGTCTTTCGCCAAAAAATACTATCAATTTCTTTTTGTCCTATGTAAACTTCCGTACCATTTCCTTCCATTCATGATCATTAAATTGAACTGTAAAATATTTATTGGTACCTTCTTAATTCCTTTATAAGTCTTATGTAAACATAATTATGACAATAACTTTTGTGAGCACAAGATTCACTGCACACTTTTAATTAAAGTTCTGCTTAATCAAACATTAAAATGTGAACTTAAGTTTTGAGACTTTTTTAATCGACACGATTGGGATTTTTGCATATGAGAACATGTTTTATCTATTAGTTGAAAATGCGGCTTTGAACTAGCTTTCAGTACCTGTTGTTCAATAATGTGTGTCTTTGTGTTATTATTTTTGTGATAAATTGTTGTGTTGCTACACCACTGTAACAATGAAGGAGGAAATGGGGGGGGGGGGGTGAGTAAGTGGGGAGGGGTATGCGGAGCGCTAACAAACATGTCTATGCAGCATGGGCTTTGATCATTGTTGAAGCATCAATGTAAGGGGCATTTAATATCTTAATAAAACTATTTTTATTTCAGATAGTATATATTGTTATCTGATATTGGACGAAAGAGGTTGCCCTGTTATGTAATTGTGTAATATAAGTAACGATCATTTGAAAACACATATTAAACAGCCAAATGGATGCACAAGAGCTAAAATAGGAGTCATAGATCCTATTGACAATAATTATCTGCCCAATTTTATTGATTTTGTAACATTTGTTTCAAATATGAGCAACTTCTTATCCAAAATCACCAGCACCGTATCAGGACCCACCAGCACAATGACAGGACCCACCAGCACAGTATCAGGACATGAATAAATTGAAAAAATGCTAAATTTTAATAAATTGCAATGTTTTTTCACAAAATAGTTTTGTCGTGTGGATTGCGGTATAGAAAGCGGACTCTATGAGCATTTTTGTTTTATTTTTTCAGTTCGAGATTTTCTGAAAATGAGCATTTTTGTGTTACGCTTACTGAAACAGTTTAGAGGGTCAACTTTTTAATGCTTTACATATGAACCCATAAGAAACAAAATTGAAAAATCTCAACTGTTTTTTTCAATTTTTTATGAGTGAAAACGTCAAAAATCATCATTTTCGTCTTTGTTTACATTTTTTCATTGATCACCAGCACCCGTCAGGACCGAATCACCAGCACAGAACATTCTCTCGCAGGACAACCATACCCACCGTGATATCGCTATGGGTAAAATATCATATAACAATACAATACAATACAATACAAATAGTTTATTTACGTCTCACCATTAATATTACAATACATAACATAATACACGAATACATACAATAAATTAATATAAAATATTAATGCCATTCTAAAAAGAATTATGAGAGACGGGATTAAAATATATAATATGTATATGTATTGAAAATTAATAATAATAAATATCACTGTACAGCTAGATTAAAAATTTTCCTTAAAATATTTATATTTACAGTTAAAAAAAAGAAAAAAAAAAGTTTAACGATATAAAAATCGACGTCTTCTATCTAAAATAAATTTGCAGATGTTGGCACTATAAATAATAATACTATCACAGTTACTGGCTAGAACGATAGACAATTTATCCAGGTTGGAAAAATTTAAAAAGTTTGAATGTTCTGACAAAATAATTTTAAAAAGTTCATTTCGCAGATCATCGTACAACGTACACTCTAACAAGACATGTTCCTCAGTTTCAACAATGTTTTTACAAGTTTCAAAAGTCCGTTGTTGCACGGGTAGCCTCTCAAATCGTCCAGTCTCTAGGCGGATCGGTGCAACACCACACCGAAACTGCGCGTATGCTCTTCTATGCGATGGAACTATAACTTTGTGCATGTATTCCTCGGTGTGTAATGACGTTTTAAATGTTTTATGTGTCCTCAACTTATTTCCACCGTTACCATTCCTTTGAGATACAGTTTTATTGAGATTGTTTGACCATTCATCGTACAATTGAGATAAAAGTTTGTCATACAGTACATTCTTAACCAAGGCTTTATCCACATTTTCGGTGTTATACAGGATCATCATGTCTGCTGATAAAAATTGTTGACGGATTCTATAGTTCCAGTTTTTACATTTACGTCCGTTCAAGCTTCAAACTTCTGACCACTTGAAAATTTTGTAGTTAAGTCTATTACGGTCCATGTTTTTTAGCCTACACCACTGGTTACTGACACTGTTCCATTGTTTTATATTAGCTGGTATCCATCCCGAGTCACCGACCATAAAAAAGCGAACCGCTTTATACTGAACCGCGTTTACACAGGAAAAACTTTTATCTCCCCATACTGCTGCTCCATAGTTGATAGTGCTCCAAACTGTTGAATCGTATAGTTTAGAAAATGTTCGAAACGGAAAACCTCCAAACGATTTATGTTTCGAAATTAAAAGTCCTAAAGCTCTGTTGGCGGCATCTGCAACATGTTTAGCCATGATCTGGTAGTCCAAATGTTCTGTTAGTACAAGTCCAAGATATGTATAATTATCGACTGTTTTCAAAGTTATATTTCCACATTTAAAATGTGATGCAGATCTTGGTGAAACATTTGGACGGATATGTAAGACATTTGATATGTTTCCATTCACTGTCATTTTATTGTTGACGCACCATATATTCATTGAATCCAATAACGTTTGCAGTTCGTTTTCAGAGTTGGCAAATAACGCTAGGTCGTCAGCATATAATAACACCGAAACTTTTTCACCTCCAATATCAACTCCTAAATTTAAAGATGTTGAATGTGTCGTAAGGTTATTAATGTAAAAATTGATAGTAATGGCGATAATAAACAGCCCTGTTTTAGGCCACAACTCACATTAAACCAGTCTGTTTTGGAGCCATTTATCCTCACACAGCATTCCCCACTTTTATACAAGGACTTAACAGCGTTATATATACTCCCTTGAATACCAATACTTTGAAGTTTCCGAAATGAAATGGTACGATCAATACAATCATATGCTTTGCGGAAGTCTATAAATGCAACAAATGTTGATAATCGATTACACTTTCTGGTTTCTATAATTGATGTGAGCGAGGTAACATGATCAATAGTGCTCCGTCCTTTCCTGAAACCGTTCTGAACATCACATAAAATGTTATTCTCGGATTCCCATGCATTCAGTCTATTATTTAACACATGACAATAAAGCTTATAACATACAGGAACCAACGTAATCCCTCTGTAATTCATCGGATCTCGCGCATTTCCTGTAGACGATTTTGGAATAGGGTGTATAATTCCTTTAGCCCAAATCTCTGGAATTATTCCCGTGAAAAAACATTTGTTGAATAGTTTATGCAATAACGGTATCACGGTGACATTTTTAAAAAGTTCAGCTGGTATTTCATCCACACAGACTGCTAACAACAAAAGACAAAATACCCGTATTTATTAGTACTCACAGTTATTGAATGATAGTTAAATCCAAGGTTTAATTTAGTAAAATAATATACTTAATTATTAATCAGTGTATTTCTAACGGATCTTAATGTAAAGACAATATCACATCATAAGCATTCACAGCATAATTTGATATGTGTTCGATGCTTGAAAGAGGTGTCGTCTGCATGCTTATAAATGCATAAAACATTTGAATTTTTACTTAAAGAAACTTACCGAGCCCTTGGTGATATTATGTGTCGAAAATAAAAACATACATTTCTAGTCAAACTACTATTTAAATAGAAAGAATTTGAGTTTACTGTTTTAAACAGGAAACACTTGAACAAAGCAGACGACATAAAGACGATAGGTAAGATAGATATTAGCAAAAGACTTTCGCAAATTATATAATAGTATAATAGTTGCAGTGGCGGATGGGGGGGGGGGGGGTTCCGGGGGGTTAGAACCCCCTTTTCTTTTTTTACGATCAATGCATTTCAATAGGGACATATAGTTGGACCTTCCCCCTTTGTCCTGGGTGGGAAATCCCCCTTTTAAAATGGCTGGATCCGCCCCGAGTTGATTGTGAGAAGAAGTACTAGGAATTGCATTCAGGTATCGGTTTTGCAGTGTAATATATAGAAACATTGTAATTTATACTTCGCAAGTAAAAGTTTACCTTGAATACTAATTTGTGATAATTAATCTTATCTTATAAAAATAGGGACCCACCCTTCCCTCCTTTGCCAATGGTGTTAAACACTGCCTCTTTTCAGCCTCCCTGCCAACGCTTGATATGGTATTACTTATATAACGTCCCAAATCAAGTTTTTATACACCCGAAGGATTCAGCGGCCAAATAGAACATAAGGCAGTGTTGGTTATATATTTAAACAAAGACAGGTTTGGAAAAACTAACCACAGTTTATTAAGTATGCATGTAATTATTTCAATTATACAATAATTGAACATAATGCTAAATGAATTAAGGCAAATACAAAATGTAAGTAATGCATGAATACAAAAGATAAATGATGCGTGATAAAAACTGTGGTTCTCAAACATCAAGACTAAACTACACATGAAAATACAATGACTACAATATTGTATAATAAACAGTACAAAAAAAAAAAACACAACATGACAAGATACAAACTTAAAAGACAGTTCATGAACTGACTTTCATTACATATATACATGAATGAGGGTGGGGAGGGTGGGAATAAAAATCTTTAGCCTTAGTTTAAACAAGGTGTTTGCTGCTGCAAGTTATTATTTTGAATGCTGAAACTGCCGATGATGCCAGACGATGATAATTGACCTAAAATCTGATTAGCTAATTAATGAGGCGGGAAATATGAATACTAGCTCTTGATCGGTTGATATGAAATGCCAGACATATCAACGGTACCTATGCCGCATCCTGATTGGTCAATATGAATAAAGTTATGATATAGAGGCGCAGGAGATATAAACAATGTACATAGTTACCAGATACGATTGCAATGCAATCACTGCCCTGCGATTTCAACCATGATTAATAATATATTTAAATAAAATATCCACATTAATCTTATGTTATGAAAATAGGGACCCACCCTTCCCTCCTTTGCCAATGGTGTTAAACACTGCCTCTTTTCAGCCTCCCTGCCAACGCTTGATATGGTATGACTTATATAACGTCCCAAATCAAGTTTGGATACACCCGAAGGATTCAGCGGCCAAATAGAACATAAGGCAGTGTTGGTTATATATTTAAACAAAGACAGGTTTGGGAAAACTAACCACAGTTTATTAAGAATGCATGTAATTATATGTAATGCATGAATACAAAAGATAAATGATGTGTAAAAAAAACTGTGGTTCTCCAAAATAGAAATCCAAACCTGTATTTAGAGGTAGGGGAATAGTATATAAATATTTGTACACAGAAAAATAAAAACTAAGATTACAATGATATTGAAAATTTTATGATTAGAAAACCATTTTATACCATTTTGGGAAGTGCTTTTGCAAAGACATTCATGACAGTCTGTCGGTGAGTGAAATAAGGATCTAAATAATTTTTGTATGCATCACTCTTCCAATCCCCCTGTGTTTGAATAATTTCAGAAGGGACGCCACATTCTAAAGAAAATGTTGCCCCGCCTCTACGAAAACTGTGCCCGGAGTACTTAGAACTGTCATATCCCAGATATTTTAAAGACTGTTTTAATCTGGCTAAAAACCCATTATATGTAAGGGGCATTAACTTGGACTTGGAGGAAAACATAAAAGCTGACACCAAATTATGAGTGGAAGGGCATATATCAAACGATAGTTTCAAAGCTTGACAGGGACAGAAGGGGGAACCTGGAAGGTACTTCGAGTCTCAGAGCTCTTTCCCTATTTTGTATGGTCTTTGTTTTCCTGAGTGTTAAAGTGGCCCCCTCCTTCGAAAACTTAAGAGATGCCCTATTTAAATGCCGATCAGGATTAAATTCCTGTAAAGATGGTGTAAAAAGGTTTGATTTCCTGAAGAAGGAAAAAAATGCTACTAAGCAAGCTGCCCAAAAAGTTATATCCAAACTTTTATTTAAGTCTATAGTGGTAAAAATGCCAGACAGACAGTATTTTAGGAGTTATGGGTAATTTGGGGCGTTTTTCAGCCCCTAGAACTCTTTTAACCCCTTTTAAGACACCTTTGACAAAATGTGTATCAATAGGGTAAGGCAACTCAGCCTCTTCATGCAGGAGGCGCACAATATTTAAATAATTGACAACTGAGTTATAACAAAGCCTTTGCGTTAGAAAAACAATATATCTGGCCAAATTGTCTTTGCTAATTGGGACCATAGGAATTAGTAAACCTCTGCAAAAGGATTCATAACTTCTAAAATACAAAATATATATCTTTTTTGTTGAGTCTGCAAACATCCTGCTTTGGAAAAACAAAACGAAGCTATCCAACTCCTGCACCTGCCCTGCACTTGGAATGCCTACATAAAAGATAGGATAGGGCTTGGTTAGACATATGGGATTCCAAATGCCTTACAAACAGTGGTTTGGGAAGATAAAAATTCATAAATTGGTAAAACGCATTTGGCTCATGTAACCTAGATATGAAGTCTGCCATAATATTTTCTTTCCCTGGAACATGGACGGCTGTTATATGAAAATGTTATGTTACAGAGAGCCAAAACAAGCCCCTAAGGTAAGACATCAAAATTTAGCTGCGTGAAGTGCACTTATTCAAGCATGCAACAGTGGTCATATTGTCTGAGAATACAACAACTCTTTTATTTTCCCAATCTTTCCCCCATCTTTGCGCTGCCAAGACTACTGCAAGAGCCTCAAGCTCATTGATATGGAGATTTTTCACTACAGGGAAATGATTTTCCCAATTCGTATAAAACCAGTCATATCCAAAGAAACCCCCTCCCCCTCCTTACATGCATCTGTGTACACTGATAACAAGGGGATCTTTTCTAAAATGAGGGACTTTCCATTAAAGGTCTCTAAGAATTTTTTCCACCATTCAATATCATGCCATATTTCGCCATGGAGGATTGCCTTATGCCAATCATACTTTAAAGGGGTAATCGCGTCAATAATTCTGCGAAGGAATACTCTCCCGCCATGAACCACTGCTGATGCCCAATTAAGTTTGCCTGCTATAGATTGCAATTGCTTTTTTGATGCTCTTTTTCGCTTACTAAATTCTGCCAATTCATGTTTAAGTAGGGAAAGCTTTTCCCCTGGAAGCCTTAATTCCATTGCAATAGAGTCAATTTCTATGCCTAAGAAAGTGGTGGGATCAACCACTTTTGACCAATTCATCATAAAACACAACTTGCGAAGAAGGGCGAGTAAAATGTTCAATGCTTGAATGCAACGCTGCTTTGTTGTTTCACAAATAAGAAAATCATCTAAGTATGCGATGATAGTAAAACCTCTGCGTGACATTATACGACGGACAGCTTGGGATAGCCTATGAAAAATATGGGGTGCCAATTTTGATCCAAATGGGAGCTTTGTATCATAAAAAGTATATTCTGTTCCATCAGGGAAGGTCCATTTTAAACCAGTTACTTCTTGACTTTGTGAGCTAAGGTTCACAGATCTCTAAGCTGTTTTCAAATCTACTTTAGCCATATAACAGTTAGGTGTAACTAATTTTGATGCTTCATCTAAAGTTTGAAATCTTTGTTTTTCTATTTCACCATCGAAGGAGTTTACTGCAGACCCCTCTTGGTCTACTACAGTCACGAATAATACGGACTCCCCCATCTGGTTTAGGTATAACTACTAATGGACTTATTATGCGGGGAATTTTTTCAGCAAAAACATAGTTGCCACATTCTATTTCATTTAGAATTTGCAAATGAGCTTTTTCGTAAAGGGGGTTGTTAGGTGAAGCGGATGGGTGGTTTTTACCAACTATTCCTGATGGTAACTCATTAGCTGCTGAGGTCACAATGTCAAACCCAAATTCTATACCATGAAGTAAGTATTCTTTGTCAAAGTCATACTTTAGTTCAGTAACCCAAGCATCAAGGTGAAGGTCACGCAGAGGTTTTACTGGGTCTATCCGTTTTTTGGAAAGCTAGACTGATGCCCCGAGCCAGAGTGTCTTTGTCCACAGCCTGGGACATTACACACATGTTCAAATGTGCACCCACTAAGTGAACAACCTAGCCTGGAGTTGAATTTTTTACATATTTCTTTCCCACCAGCTGTGTGAGAAGAAAATGGTTTAAAACCCTTAGAGGTAGACACTGGAGGTTTGGAAAACTTGGTAGAATTACTACTCTTTGATTTTAAAAACACAGTCTGAATATGTGGTACATCAGTTCCCCATCTGAACTTATGTAAATTTTGCAACCTGTGATACTCTCTATCATAAAAGAAAACTGATGTAACATCATGTGAAAGAAACAACTGGTATGTACGAGTGGCATATGATAGGTAGTCCAGTATGTTATTTTGGACTAGATGACCCTCTTCTTATAACTTATATAAAATTGCCAAGTTTGCCATTGACCATTGGCTTACATTTAACGATTCTAGCTTAGGTTTAGTAGGTCCAGATTTTAAAATTAACTGACCTGAACCCGATTCGGATACAATCCGTTCATCGTTATCCCCACTGTTTACCCCTGATAATATGACAAAATCAACAATGTCTAAATAATTAGAGTTAGTTTTGTTATTGATTGGTTATTGAAGTAAATGATTTGCGAATGACTTAATACATATTTGTGGGTCCTGTCAGGACTGAATGTTATTAAAACAAGCACTACCTTGATTTATGACACCTGATGCTGATTGCTGCTGTTGTAATTGGTTTAAAACATTGCCGACACATGTGTCTGTCAAACCGGATGTTTGGTTGTTTTTGTTATTGTTGCCGCCATCTTGAATGTCTGTAACTTCCGGTGCGCACGCATCTTCTATAGTCGGACATGCCGGAAGTCCACCATTACTGCCTTTTGGCGCGTTTTCAGTTTCTGCTTTAAATGACTGCCTTATGCTCTTCAGGAGTAGCTTCTGTTGTCCAATCGGTATGTTTGTCTTCTGAAGATCTTCGGCTTCTAAAAGCGCCAAAGCTTCCATTGAGTCAAATCCTAGGCTTATTACTGCATTTGCCGTGGCCTCGCTAAGCTTTTTTGCATCTGCCCAGGTTAAAACCCGTTCCACGTCTGTCATGGTTTTAGAGCTTGAGCCTTCCAAAGTCATCTTGCTAACTGACTACCCGATATCACAGCAAAGTTAATATTTCCAGTCATTGGTTACTACACCAAAACATGATTTCCCGGTCAGCTTCCGAAGTTACGCTAAATATGGTATTATCCATTGCGATGTCTAGAACGTTCCAGCTTAATGCTCATCAATTTTAAAAGTTCTGGTTGGCACATGCGATACGATTATGCGAATTTCTACACTGTTTCATCGGTAACTATTATGCTGTACCACGCGAGTTTATATCTTGACGTCCTCGGATTTATCACCGTATTCCTATCAAGAAGTTTTTTCACAGATGATATCAAACTTTCGTTAGTATCGTAAATTCATCACATAGTACTGTAAATGTAAGCTTTCCATCGTACTGTATAGAACGTCCACTTTCGATTGTTAAACTTATAATTAATAAGTATGAGAATAAAAATCTCTAGCCTTAGTTTAAACAAGGTGTTTGCTGCTGCAAGTTATTATTTTGAATGCTGAAACTGCCGATGATGCCAGACGATGATAATTGACCTAAAATCTGATTAGCTAATTAATGAGGCGGGAAATATGAATACTAGCTCTTGATTGGTTGATATGAAATGCCAGACATATCAACGGTACCCATGCCGCAATCTGATTGGTCAATATGAATAAAGTTATGATATAGAGGCGCAGGAGATATAAACAATGTACATAGTTACCAGATACGATTGCAATGCAATCACTGCCCTGCGATTTCAGCCATGATTAATAATATATTTAAATAAAATATCCACATTTATACCATAGCATTAGCCTTTGAGGGAAAACGGTACTATTTATTCTGCCATAGGCGACAATACTAAAATTTTCTAAATTTACCAGTTTTTAAAATAAAAACCTGGATAAAACAGTTATGTGTGATGTTAGTACTTTATTACTGTATTCTAAAAATTGAAGCCAAATAGAATCATGACCAATCTCCAACGGAGCTTGTTTATGTTATCCATGCCCACCGTCATTTTGCACCAAATTTATGAAATTTTGGAAGCCTTTTCGAATCATTCTCTAGAAAATATTTCAATAGGTTTTAAAATTTATATTGTAAATTTACACACTGCAGTTATTCATAGATAAATAAAAAAAATATATATTGTAACCTTACATCCAATCACAGCGCTCCTAAGTTGACTTCCTTCACCTGTCTTGGGTACACAAAAGGCCAACCTAATGATTGGAAAATGTAATACTACCGTTTTCCCTTGAACAGTATCGAATGCTTTTGTGTAATCAACAAAACAACAATAAAGACGTTTGTTTGCTGATAGGGACTTAAAAATTACAGAAATTAGGGCAAAAATTGCATCTACAGTTCAAAAAACCTGGGCAAAAGCCGAACTGGACGTCAGTAATGATACAAAAGAATCGGACCAGTCCATCAAACGTTGATTTAAGGTTTATGTACCCTTCTGTAGCCATTTTTGTACAAACTTTTCAAACTTCAATTGTATCAAAACTACATATATAATGAATTATAGAGATAGGCCATTTTGTACATATTCCAAGGGGAAACTTGATGCAAAGCATTATTTTTTACTGTTCCATTGCATTTAATAGAAAAAGAGGACTTTGTGGCAAATAAATCAAGATTTTTATAGAAAATCCACAGGCTTTATCCTTGTACTCTCATATTTGGCAATTTGATGACTGATAGATATAGGATTATTGCATGCAGTGCTAGCATTGATTTCCTTGAAACAAGTTTATAAATGTAGTTATTGGTTAAGACAAGTATAAATATGGCCAAAATCAAGTACACCTTTTAGGGTGCGCTCGACTTTAGTGACTCGGCACGAGGTGTTTTGGAATTTACAGGTTACTTAGAACTTTTTGTAAAAAATAAACACAAGCACATCATAGAAAATCAAGTGAGTAATTTATGTTTCAAATTTTATAACAAAAATCTCTGTATTAAAGGCTGTGGATTTTCTATAAAATTCTTGATTTATTTGCCACAAAGTCCTCTTTTTCTATCAAATGCAATGAAACAGTAAAAAATAATGCTTTACATCAAGTTTCCCCTTGGAACATGTCCTAAATGGCCTATCTCTATTATTTATTATATCTTTAGTTTTGATACAATTGAGGTTTGAAAAATTCGTACAAAAATGGCTACAGAAGGGTACATAAACCTTAATACGGAAGTAAATAATTTTGCGAAATTACTTACAAGATTAAACCTCAATAGTTACTAGTATTTGGATAGTCTTCGTTTCCTTTCTTGAAAATAGGCACAAGTATAGCAATGGCCAAGCTAGTAGGAAATATGCCGGACAGTAAAATACCATTGACAACCTTGACTAATGTGGGTATAAACACATCTTTATACTCTATAAAATATTCAATATACCGTCTACTTCATGACTTTTATTGCGCTTTAAATTGCGAATGGCTTTTAAAATCTCCTCCTCTGTAATCACTTCGTCAAGTTCAGGATATACACAATCGCCATCAGTGTTATTAAATAAATCTTCATCACATGTATTGTCTATATTAACAGAAGACTATTTTTTAAAGTGTTCCAGAGCTCCAGATAAGAATTCACAAATTGGGGTTTTTACCCATCATTTTCTTATATAATTGGGTGATAAAGTTTTTAAATTGCATTATCAATTCCAATTCATCCCTCATGTTAATATCAAATTGGGTTTTTCACCACCAAGCTCCTGAATGTATTGGGGTTTTTCATCAACACAATATTGAATATTTAGGCAATATCAACCCCAGATTTTTTTTCCATCTTAAATATGTTTCTTTTTTTGTTTAGCTGTTTTAATTGGTTTAGGGTTAGGGCTAGGGTTATTTGCTAGCTCACGGTTTTATTTGGTTTATTCACTAAGGAGCAATTGTAGGTGTAATTTGTGTCCCGTTTCAAACCTTCTGCCAGTTTTGTATTTTCTCACAAACACGGATATGTGTATTCACAGGCACTCGTCTTATACCTTTATATAATAAATTCTGAGACCCTAGCTGTGTGTGTATTCCGATGATTAATTAACTGTAAAATGAAAGAAAAAAAATAGTACATAAACTCTAATTATACTTGAATGATTTTGTTTTATTCAATTTACATAAATCCGGGTTTAGTTGTCTTTTATTAGAACTTTTGGTTTCTGATGCTTTATCTTGTCATAATTGATTTAGTCTTTCACTTTGTCCAACTGATTTCGTTTTTGACGAAACCCCGTGTTAATTACTAATGTCATCATAACTATCCCTCAGCTTTTCAAAAGAAGCAGAATACATGCTTCTATTCAATATTTTTACCGGACATTCACTTTCGTTTTAATTCAATGTATGTTATGATAAATCCCGAGCAATGCGAAAAAAAATATGACTACATGACACACGCTAATTGGATAAACGCTGAGAAGATCGAAATGTTTTCAAAAACACGTGTACCTATTGAGCATCGGAAAACTCCAACAGGGACCCATTTCAGCTACTGGATGCAGGGATCTATTTTTAGAACGAAAGAAAATTTCCAATTATAAATATTATAAAAATAGATTTACGCGACGACTGTAAATAGATAAGGGTAAATAACGCAAACAGTAGCCAAAAAAAGGGTTGAGAACTCATGGTTTTGGCGTATAATTGGGTTTTCCTTTGAATTAATTGGGTTATTGAACCCTGCAATGGGCAATTGCATTGGGTTTTTTATTATTTGTATTGCGTGATCACGCAAATACGCAGCTTATCTGGAGCTCTGCCGGACTCACTGTTCAAAGAAAGATTGTAACGGTACATCATTTTTCTTTTCGGTCCTTTTCCTAAATTTAGAATAAAACAGTTTTGAGTTACTATATTTCAAAACGCCCATTGCATTACCCTCTATACATTGGTATTCTCGCTTAAATCGACGTTCCATAACTTTCTATTCTCTCTTTGCTCAAATTAAGTTTGTATGGTTTACAATTGATTTTGAACGATTGAAAACATGTAGATAATCGATATAACAACGATAAAGTTCCTTGCATCGTGTGTTGAACTAAGGTTTGTCAAAATAATTATCTGGTTTATACATCTTGTTGTTAACATAAGGCATCGTTTTAAAGAAAGGCGACA
Source organism: Mytilus galloprovincialis (assembly GCF_965363235.1). Lineage (NCBI taxonomy): Eukaryota > Metazoa > Mollusca > Bivalvia > Mytilida > Mytilidae > Mytilus > Mytilus galloprovincialis. The sequence continues at coordinate 18,204,912 of NC_134841.1, forward strand.
TAATGTCCTCTATCATACATGTAAAATTGCTCAACGATTTATCAAAAGAATTTTGATTTTCAAAGTTTAAACGATTCTGTAAACGAATGATATTGTCCATATTGATACAAATACACTCAGTACACTGTTCTTTTAAAAATTGATCTTTCCATTTGTATTTAACACGCCGTTCTGTATCTTCCATGGCATCTGAGCATTTGCCTGGGTTTTGCATGGTGTTTAATAAATTCAGTTCTAAATGTAAAAATGCATGGTCCGAATAAGTTGTAAAGTTTGAGACAATTAACTGGTTTATATTCGGAAAAAAACGAAGGTACAATGAAGTGGTCCAGAACGCTCATACCAATTGGGCCACAATATGTAAAGTCATTCGAAATTCCGTTTTTGTGCCTACCATTCACTATCCTTAAGCTACACATACTTATTATTTTAGATCCATAACTGTTTGTATTTAAATCAGGATTGACTCTTTTCGGGAGAACACTATCGGCTAAATATTCAAAAGCGCCACAAATTTGGTTCTTTACAGTAAAATGAATATCATCATTTTCCACACAATCGACTAACGTCCGAGTTCGACCATTCAAATCCCCAAGAATAAAAACGTGACCAAGTTCAGAGTATAACTCAATGCTATTTTCTAACCCATTGTATAAATCACAATCATATAACTTATAGTATTTAGATTTGACTGTTTTGTATTTGGTTAATAAACCCTGCTAAATATTCAACCATACAATAGAGTCTAAAATACAAGTTTCAATATCAATAACAATAGAAAAAAACATTTTTTAATCAAAATAACACTACCTCCTCCCTGAATAGATTTACCTTTCAATCGAGGGAATAAATGACAATTATAATCAGGTAAATGAAATGAAAAATCTTTTCCAAACCAACATTCCGTAAAGAAAAACAAGATCATATGTACATAAAACATTTACAAATGCTTTATCATCAAGTTTTGTTTGTAAACCACCATTTATATTCCACGAGATAATTTTAAACTATCAGTACAAATGTTAGATAAAATGTAAGTGATAAATTTGTCCTGGTAAAATATGTCTGGGCGGACAAATTTTACTAGTATAAAAATTCCATGGTTACAGAATTTACTAGTATATTTAGTCCTATGTTAGTAATCTACGTCCCCAGACAAATTTTCCTAGGAAATCATGTCCTATAAAATCCTATAAGAAATTCAATTACATATAAACAATGGAAATTTAAATGTTATGTTTAAATGTTGTTTTAAGAGTTGCATATTTATATCCTTGATAAAATTAATGCATCCAGACTAATTTTCCTAGGAAATCAAATCCATGTCATTAATATTCCGAGGCTAGGTGAAAACGTCCATGCTCTTAATTTTAAAAGAAGAATGAAAATATTATGTTTTTTTTTTATTAAATGTATGTCCCCAGACAAATTTTCCTAGGTAAAAATGTCCATGTCCTTTATTTTAAAAGGGATTTTTTTTATAAACAATGGAAACTCACTATTCATGTTTTAATATTGGTAAAGAGTTGTGCATTCACATTTAATAGAATTTTTGTCCCCAGACTATTTTCCCTGGGAAATCATGTCCATGTCATTAATATGACATAAAAATGTCCATGCTCTTTATTTTAAAAGGTAAATTAAACTGTTCTTTAATATTGTTTTACAGTTGTGTATCAATATTTTAGTTAACTTAAATGTATGTCCCAGATAAATTTTCGAAGAATATTATATACAGGTCTAGGCAATAACGTACATGTCCTTTATTTTAATAGGAAATATAATGACACTTTCCAATCTTAACAAAGATTTTTTTCCCATTTTGAATGACTTTTATAAACAGGAAAACTAATAGTAAAACAAGTCTTGGGACAATTTTTCCTAGGATAATGAGTACCAGACATATTTTTCTAGGTATGGACTTATTTTCCTAGGAACATTTGTCCTACGACTTCTTTTCCTAGTAAAATCATTAACATGGACTTGATTATCATTAACTAGGTAAAAATGTCTGGTTGACACATTTTACTACCGGACCAAATTTACTGTTACAAAAACTCTAGTTGGAAGTCCTTCAACGCTATCCTAGTCTTCCTTCTCAGTCATACTGCTATCGGTGTCCGGGTCATTGTCGTTACTACCAACTGTGCCCTTCGTCTTCGAATTCTCAAAACTATCACCACTCGGAAATGCCACTGTTGACTCCTTTATGAATTGCTTGTGTTTTAAAGGGTCGAAAACATCATTATCAATGTAAAGCTTGTCCTTGAGCAACACCGCCTTGACATTTTGACTTCGGGCTTCCTTTAAAACTGGAATTAACATTTTCCGTTTAACAAGTATATCTGATGGGTACTGCTCACTCAGACTGAAAGGAGTTCCTTTTAATTTATAAGCTGATCGGCACACTTTTCCCGGTCGTTCATACTTTCAAACGATGCAATTATTGGACGTGGTTTGAATTTGCTGTTGATGCGTCTAACATTAACAAATTTATTTCACTTTTTATGTTGATTTCAGAACGAATAAATCCTTTTAATAGACTGTCGGTGTTTTCAACCGGTCGATCAACGACTCCGTAGAACACCAAGTTTTGTTTCAGAGATTCGCATTGCAGATCTGTCACGGTTGATTTCAGTTCTTCGTTTTGTTTTTGTATTTGTTCTAGTTCCTTTTTAATTTTAGACCCTTTGCCTGGACTACATGCCCCACCAGCCGCAATAGCTGCCCACATGGTATCCTTCTCTACACATAACTCGTCAAGTTTTATTTTATGAGAAACGCATATATCTTGTACTTCAGTTATCTGTGAAGTTAGGGTTTCAATACCGGTTTAATTTTTTTTTACTCGAATATACAAGTTCTCCATATTTTCACAAAAACTTTCCAATTTATCTATTTTTTTGTCCATATTATTAAAATTACTAAGCCGGCTATCGATTGTTGTGATGTATAATTGCATAATATGACCAAGAACGTTGTTATCAGCTATCAGCCACTGGAGGTGGCGGCCAACTAAATGACGGATATGATCCAGAATGAGCTGGAGGGGGGCAGGAAAAGGGAGCAGGTACGGGTACTGAAGCGGTGTACTTGTTTGCGTATTGTAGGCATGCTTCTGATTATCAGGTGTCTTATTGGACGACAAGCCCTCGTGAATAGAATGAACACGAAAGTTTTTTCTATCCCTTTTTATAAGGTTGTTGTGATAGAGAATCAAACGATGAGTCTGTATTATTTGACAAATCTTTCAATTTACGCTTTGCATTTGCATTTAACTTGTTTCTGTTCATGTTGATAGATAATGTTAGGAAACAATAAGTTCAATAGAAATACTGATATTGATAACAAGTTGGCAACATTGTTGACACTGGTATAATAATGTTAAGGTTTATGTACCCTTCTATAGCCATTTCTGTACGAATTTTCAAACCTCAATTGTATCAAAACTAAAGATATAATAAATAATAGAGATAAGCCATTTAGTACATGTTCCAAGGGGAAACTTGATGCAAAGCATTATTTTTTACTGTTTCATTGCATTTGATAGAAAAAGAGGACTTTGTGGCAAATAAATCAAGATTTTTATAGAAAATCCACAGCCTTTAATACAGAGATTTATGTTATAAAATTTGAAACATAAATTACTCACTTGATTTTCTATGATGTGCTAGTGTTCATTTTTTACAAACGTTCTAAGTAACCTGTAAATTCCAAAACACCTCGTGCTGAGTCACTAAAGTCGAGCGCACCCTACAAGGTGTACTTGATTTTGGCCATATTTATTCTTGTCTTAACCAATAACTATATTTATAAACTTGTTTTAAGGAAATCAATGCTAGCACTGCATGCAATAATCCTATATCTATCAGTCATCAAATTGTCATATATGAGAGTACAAGGATAAAGGCTGTGCATTTTCTATAAAAATCTTGATTTATTTGCCACAAAGTCCTCTTTTTCTATTAAATGCAATGGAAAAGTCAAAAATAATGCTTTGCATCAAGTTTCCCCTTGGAATATGTACAAAATGGCCTATCTCTATTATTCATTATATCTGTAGTTTTGAAACAATTGAAGTTTGAAAAGTTCGTACAAAAATGGCTACAGAAGGGTACATAAACCTTAACAAACGTTTGTTGACTTCCGTGTTTGGGTGTACTCGAAGAATATTTCGAACGACGTGATCTATTACAAACTAACCTTTGCTCAGTAAACGTGATGTAACGATTGTTATTTTTCAAATTTTCAATATACAGTATCGTCCTGATAGAATGAACATCTTCTATGAGTCTCGTCATGTAAATATAATTATAAACAACAATAAAACTGTTTTTTGTCTCACCATAATACTACACACGACCTTCACTAACCCTGTCACGTCGTGTCACTCATACATATCATCTGTACATATGGTAAATGAAACCTTAAGCTTGTAGGTAGAATTGAAACTTATTAAATTCGTGAGTTGTGTTTAAATTTGTTCAAAGTTTCACAGTCTGTTTCAACAGGTTCTTAAAGGTACTACATATACATATATATAAGCAAAAACAGAATTTCAGTCATAACTTAAATAACTATAATTAGAATGTAAATTTCAAGAAATAGTGCTGCCTCTATTTTATATGTATGTCTTATCAATCGTAATAGCTAAAGGTGTGAATTTCACTGTATAAAAGTGCACATTTTGATTTTTTACAAGTTTCCGTAAAGCGCATACACATAGGTAAAATGTATGTTTTACAGCATTTTTGTGTTTATTTTCCAAGTCTTATTTTGAAGGTTATTTAATAACTGTTGTAAGTCCTAAGTTGGTTTTTCCTATTGTTCAAAGACAGAGATTGGTCTAATAACCTAAAAATGGACACATATTTTGACACTTCCAATTTCTCACTGTGTAAATATTGGTTAACAAGGAGGAAACAAACTATATGTACTACAATAACAAAATAAATAACCATATGATAAAAATAATAGCGAAGTTAATAAAAAAAATGTACAGTTTATTATTGTTTGTGTTTGTGTAATTATTCTACTCATCATTAGCCATCCATCTTTCAAGATTAATTGAGTTGAAATTTAGTCCTTATTATTAATGTTATTTAAGTGGTGTCTTCGATATTGCTACCAGTAAATTGCTAAAATTCAACCTATAAGTAGGAAGTTATTACCGAAACCATAATAAAATATGATATATGGCAATTATTTTAATATTAACCATGACTTCTTATATCTGCATTGTATTTCTATCTTTCAATAGTAATTGAAAAATAAATGTTACACCTCCTAGAATAAGATGATCACCGTTACCTCCGCTTACAGAAGTCTAAACCGGTGGCATAATTTTGAGCAGAAAATATGTTCAATATGTCAACGGTCTTGTGTGTTCAAACACAAAAACCTTTGTCAAATGGAACTTTTTCTACAATTCAGGAACCCCCGTAATCAAAATTGCATTATAGGAAAATTTACGAGGATTAATCTTGCTCGGTAAATATCTAATTTGCATAAAATAGCTGTTCCTAGTAGTTTATGACCCACATGTTTTATACTTCTCCTACATGCACAGTAACAATATTTATAAACAGAAGAGATACTGAAGCATTTGTATTCCACAAGAAAAGAGTAAGTACTTACCGTATAGGGACACAGTAGCAATCATTATGGAAAGACAAACTAAGGTAAAGTAGATACACTGTAGCCTATATTTTTCGCCTGTAATAAGAAAGTTTTATTATTATACGAAAAGAATACTGCACATAAATGTTATTACAAATTATAAAACAATATTTCATTAGTTTTGCTTATACTTCTATCTAATTTAACTTTAAATAATCATTAAGGTCTTTCCTCTCCGCGAGGAAAGACCTTATTGTTTTTCTAATGTTTTTAAGGTCTTTCCCCTACGTGAGGAAAGACCTTATTGTTTTTCTAATGTTTTTTTTTTCTTCCAACATTTCTTTGACATGCCCTCCCCCCGTTTCTATTGAAGTCATCAAGACCAAATATTGACCATCGATATATATCTCATTATGACGTATTACCAGATGAGGCTGTGTAGGATTTCATCATCCCCTTTGAGAGTTATATCCCCTTGAAGCATTTTTTTTATTTGCATTTTTCTTAAAGAGTATTAGAGATAGAATAGAATTGAAAATGACAGCATGTACAGGAACAGATGGCAATGTTAATAAACATAAAAAAATAGTAGGTTATTAACCCTGAAAAGGAGTTATTCCCCTTGAAAAATTATAAATTTTTAGAAAAATTATATTTCGAGAACTGGAAGTCGTAGAGACTTGGGACCTTCACTAATATTCTTTAATTCATGTCACCTTCAATTTGCACCCAATGTCAAAGGTCACTGAGTGCAAAAAAAAATACGCTGCAATTTCAAGCTTACATATTAGGAAAACAATAAGAGTTTGCTGCATACATACTGTGTATTAAATGTTCCTCTCGACGAGCTCTACATTTTACACAATAAGCCCAAAAATGTCTGACCGTCTGTTTAAAAGTTACAACGGGATGATTCTTGACAACAACAGCTTACCACTTAAAATGTTTAAGAAATTAAACAGGTTAACATAGTTAAATGTTTGACCAAATACCAGAAACATTCCATTTTAAAAAAACACCAAAAAATCATTTTGAAATTTTCATGTTTTGCATTGACTTTGTAAATTTCATAACTTCTATTTATATCGTGGATATTGCATCATTTTTGGCACTTTGTCAAATGGGGTCATCTGATATATCAAATTGAAGGTCTCAATAAACTCTACTTAAAAATGAAAATTTTAAACCTTTTTTTCATCCCAGGCGGAAGGGTGGGGTCATTTAGTGCAAAAATTCAAATTTCTCAGATGGTAAGGTTGTCGCATATCAAATGAAAGAACATAAAGCGTACATTTCAAATTTCAAATTGACGTCCCCCAAAAATTGGTTGGATGGGGTCATTGAGTGCAAAAACTATTTTTTTCTTTTACTATAGGGTTGTTGTATATCAAATGAAAGGTCATGATGTGTACATTTGAAATATTAAATTCCCAACCTCCAAAAATTGGTTGGATGGGGTTATTAAGTGCAAAAATCAAACTTTTTAGAACATGGCGTTGTCACATATCAAATGAAAGCTCATCTACCCTGTGTTACATATATCATACTTCCGATCTCAAAAATGCAGGCGGATGCGGTCATTAAGTGTTAAAAGCGAAAAGTTTCAGAAGGTATGCTTGTCATATATCAAACGAAAGGTCGTACAAAGAACATTACGAAAACATCACTTTTACAGGAAAGACCTTTCAATTGTTTTACAAACAATTGAGATACTAGTTTTAGTTATTTATTCTAACGTTTGTAAATACTTAATGTATATTAGTACAAGTGCCTCAATTTGGCTTATCACATCTTTTAATGGAGGGATTAGGTACATGTAGTACGTACATTCTTATTATATATACATGTACTTTATACAAACAGTTCGAATATATTTTATTTTCTTAATTACGGATAATATTCAGATGCATGGTAATTCAAAGACAGGCGTGTAATAATATATAGATTCTACAACTGCATCGAGTGTGATACGAAATTAATCCATTCGAGACAGTTAAATTTTCAAATTTAAAAAGCGAGACTCACTGTCGAGAGTGGATACATATCGTATTAACCCAGAATAGGTGGTGGAATCTGTTTCTCTAGTGATTTTAAAACAATACGCAGGCAAACTTTTCCCTTCATTTCGAATGATCTGCACAAATATGTGTTCTTTCTATGTGACGTCATCAGGCATATGGTCGCCTTTTTTCATGCCGTCACACTAGGACATTAACAGGAAAGCAAGAAAATTCCATGTCATAATCATAATTTAACCAGTAAAAAGAACTGACAACAAACGAACCACACGCTGATTGATTTTTTTATACAATGGATGCAGAAAAGGACAAAAGAGGGGCGAAATATGTTGGATAAATTTACGTAGTGAATAAGAGTGAAATTATTTAATCTTGCCTTTTTAGTGATTTATCGATGTCGTACCTATCGTTTCCCGCTTGTTAGAAATTATACGCTCAATGGGTACATTCTTTATGTTTGTACAGCGTGATTTTTTTGTCTGTTCAGACCAGCTGTTGTCGATGTTTATTGGCTGCTACTTTTGTTTTTTGTAAGCTTTAATCGTACAAAATTGAAAAAACACACACGACAAATAGAATCTGACGAAATAATTCGAAAATTAATGAAAATAGCAGACTATAAACGAGTGTAATAAACGAAATAATTCTGTTTTACATTCATTTCAAGCTAAAGCTATTTACCAAAAGGCTTGCATTGTTAATTTTGCATTCCAAGAATTTGAAAAAAACAGAATTTTCGTGATTCGCTAAGTTAGTTACAAAAACGAAGACTTGCATGTTCATAACAGCCTTTTTAAAACTAAATTGATTTAGTTTTTTTTCAATATCAAAAGACACATCAATATCTTTAAATGTTCCTGTTAGGTTTAAGTGGACTGGACATGTCTTTAACGTTGGATGATCAAACCCAAATCTATGGCATGCATACCATTTGAAAAGCTAATAGAACGATACGGACCTCCTTGTTATTTCGGTACTTATGAGAAGAGTGTGTCTTAGTTAGGGAAAAGCTAGATATATGTGCAACTTACCAGATATCGCAAACTTCTTTTATACAAAACTTATATCAAATTTCTATTTCTTAACAAAGCTCTCAAGAAATTGTTGCATTTTGGACTGAAAGCTATCAGAAGTCAAATTCAAACATACGTGTAAATTCTACATTCATAGCACAGGCGCAAGTCCCAGCTACATTGCAACAGTATATTCTAATGTGAAGCCATGTTTAAATATGTAACAACATGATGTTGGTCAACACGATGATGTGTAAACGCTTGACTATCATTCGTATGTTGATACCCAGCTAGGTATAGTCCATGCCGGAGGCTTTACTCCAATATAATGATAAGACAAACGAGTTTAGTGGATCTTGGATTTTTATTGAAACAGTGGACATTGGTAAGGCTTTGTAACTTACTTAAAATTTTGACCATATAAAAAAGGACGTGGTATGATTGCCAATGGGACAACTCTCCACAAGAGTCCAAAATGACACAGACATTAACCACTATAGTTCACCGTACTGCCTTCAACAATGAACAAAGTCCATACCGCGTAGTCAGCTATATAAGGCCCAAAATTTGCAAATGTAAAACAGTTCAAACAAGAAAACTAACGGCATAATTTATCTACAAAAAAATGAACGAAAATATGTAACACATCAACAATCGACAACCTGTGAATTACAGATTTTTAACTTGGAACAGCCACATGCATACAGAATGTGGCGGGGTTAAACATGTTAGCGGGATCAAATCCTTTCCCTAACCTGGGACAGTGTAACAGTTCAAAATAAGAACGAACTATTAAAAATAAGTTGAAAAAGGCTTAACTCATCAGATGGATACAAATAGAAATAAATATGACAAAAAAACACAACAAATTATATCCCAAATACAATAGACTAGATGCTTGTTAGTAAACAATGTTATCGTGGTTTTCGAGACTTGCAAGTATTAAAACAAATGTATGAATGATGTTTCTTGCATGAATGTCCTACTTCACTATTGTCTCGTTCAAAACTCTGAAGATATTGAGAGTTATTGACTGATTTAATGAACATATTTACCTTTGTGTGAAAAATTCAGAACACGTACTTGTAAAAATCGGCAACATTTGCATTTTAAGTTTTATTTTCTTCGTGCATTTGAGATAGTGTTACATAACTTAAGGATTGACCAGAATTTACTATCTTACATTTACAAACAATGGCTGCATTCTAGCCATAATTTTTCATTAATAACCGATCAAACAATGCTATTCAAACCATCCTATTTCTTAGTATATTGTGTATGTTACATTTACATGAAACGGTAAAATCCTGCTTAATATCAAGTGGGTTCAAAATAAGATGAACATCCAATGGTATCTGGAGTGAAATGGCTTCAGAACCAAACAAAATACCTTTAAAGATTTGAAATGTTGTAGTGTTATTGTAGGGCTTAATAGACAAAACCACTCTCCTTTCATTGATGCGTACAAGACACCTTTTTGCTAATTATAGTTCTGAAAATGAAATATAGATTTACAACAACAACGGACACTGAACGTAAAGAAACTTAGCAGCTACAACGACACGTGACGTGCATCTTTTAACGTTACCGAGTATTCGAAATCATTAACAGATATTTCAATATCATACAAGCTTTAAAAGACTTACAGGGTTCTCCTATTATATCTATTAAACGTGGCAGCTAAATGATTAAATATTTAGTGGAAATTTTCTTGAAATGAAGGCTTAACGCACATTTAAAAGACTGTTTTGAGGTCTCCTTTAAAACATTCGAGGGTATGACCAATATATCAAAATAAAAATGTAAAGCAGGTGACTTTGAATTATCACATATAAACCAAAAGATAATTTTTCGTTGCTCTTTAACCCTTGCCAATGGTCGAGACGGTGTGACTGTAGAAGGATATTGGCATGTCCTATTGGTTCGTTCCTTCAGCTCTGTTCCACGATCATGTTACCATGTAATCAAATAATTTAATCTACTTCAAGTTGACATTGGATCATCTTTTAATAGTTACGCGATGATACGTATGGAGGCCAAGAAATTGTTCTCGTGTATAAAAATATGTCAAAAGACTGTAACTGCTGACATTCTTTTTTTAAATGCTAGGCGCTAGTTTATGTATTTGGTCGCTTCAATTTCATTCGTAAAATTAAATCTGCGTAAAGACTCCATCCCACTTTGCCATTTTGAGCTAAAACGTGTATCAGCTTATAGAAGAAAAGGCTTTTGTGTAAGCCAGAAAATAAACAATCACTTATCAGATTCTTTGGAGAGCATTGTAGGTGTCTGTATATGACATCTGTAAGCTACGTTAACTTTTAATCAGTAATTTACTTCAGTTGTTTGTCTTTTCATCCTTTTCCGGTTGTTTTTTTGCAGTCATTATCAGTTTGTGTTATGAGTTTGAATATTCCTCTTGTATCTTTCGTCTCTCTCTTACTTTGAGTTACACATGTCCACACAGTTCTCAATTTCACAACACATTTTGCAGAGAAAGCGGTCATGGTGATACAGAAACAAGTTTGGAGACCATACCTTGACCTGTAATGGTTTACCTTTATAAATTATTACTTGGAATAAGAGTTGTCTTATTAGCACTCATACCACATCTTCCTATATCTATTGGATGTCATCTCACATATTTTAAACAACGACCAAACTTAATAAAGATTTGGTTGACAAGAAGGTAAAAACAACTAGATGACGATTTAATCAATTTCTTTGAGCAAGCTGTCATCCGATTTCTGTACATTATTTGTACACGCAAGTGTTATACAGCTTGCAATAGCATCCACAATAACTTGATTTAGACAAGTAGGTGTTCATCTGAGGGATCGTATACGTCGAATAATTTCTATTGGAGACAAGGATGTAAAAAAGTTTAAAAACAAATACTATCTTTGGAAGATTAATTCACAATGATAAAACAGTAGAACTCAAGGAGGATAGATTTTACTTTGACTATGTTAAATGTTAAAACTAGGGATGTACAATCAGAAGTTATGTGTCCAGAAAACATCCTTCATATTGCAGGTGTAGACACCCTTGTAGCACCATCAACTCTTTCTAAAGGGTCCATTGTACAAATTCAACCTTTCTGTTCATGACAGTAACATTCCTTATCACCAATCAGAGCGTTATTAAACCCTTTACATTTAGTTACCTAGTCGAATGTTTGTCTCATATTGCAGTATATATTAAGACATACTCAAAATATAAACTTCAATTAATGTTTGAGAAACCGTATTCATCAGAAATATTTCTTCAAATGTACGTTTGATAAAACAAAACTTAATTGTAAGTCATTTATTGTTACCTTTTTGTCGTCATTTCTCAAAACGACATATCATGTCATAATGTGTTTTATTCTGTGTTCGGTCAATATTATGGAAATATTTGAACTTAAAGCAAAAAATGTAGGTTAACCTTGATAACGAAACTAACCTTTGTTATTGTACTTCATCAAGTGTTCTGTTCCGTTAGACATGTCTCCTTTTGATTGTGCTGGCTTGTTGCTTTCTGGTAACCTGTTAAAAATCAATATTTAATTAAGAGAGAGATGATTTCTTCAGTTGTTATGTTGCAGTTCAAAAACACCATCACCTATTAAAAAACGCCTTTCAAAAGAGTTTTTTAAGATTATCTCTATTCGTCCGTAGGCAATATTCGTCACAATTCTTTACAAATTAGAATCAGAGCAAACTGAAAAGATGCAGGAAAACACGAGCATGCTTTATCATTTGCTGCATTTCACATTCATCCGCATTTATTGCAAATGTTATTTCAACTAATCGGGCGGAGCTTACGTTTTAATTTACATAAGGACAGTCTTTTTGAAGATGTGTGCGATAAGGATGACTGCCGTTATAATTATTACTAATTTATGATCACCAATCAGTGTCACCAAACGGATATACAAACGAACTTAGTGTATGATATGGAGCTAATAATACAATAAAAGGTAAAATCACAAAATACTGAACTCCGAGTAAAGTTCAATCGGAAAGTCCCTAATCAAATGGCAAAATCAAATGACAAATCACAACAAAAGAATGGACAACAACTGTCATATTTCTGACTTGGTGGATTGAACCTGGTTTTAAAGCGCTAAACCTCTCACTTGTACAACAGTCGAAAAAAAATCCATTACATTGACATCGATACGTGAATAAAATGTCACAAATAGGAATACAACAATAACACGAACCCTGCTCCACATTTGGCACCCGTTGTGCTGCTCATGTTATTACAAAGCCGGTGAATAGTATAATTCCGTAGGTTACTTTCGTGTTAAGGGAACATGATTGTAGTAACAACATAAGGAAAATATATAATATCATCTGTATAACAGATATTCCATAACGGTCAACCAACTAGTGATGGTGTCCGTAAAATGTACGTAAAATTTATCCGGAAACACCTCTCTATGAATGGACTGGTCTATGATTAGCAATGCGGTGAAATCCCGCACAGTCAAGTGAAATAAATCAAGTAATATCTAGGGTGATATTATTGTCCTTAAAATTCATTTAGTGTTTCGTGTTAATAATATTGTATTGCCATTTTTGATTCGTTTTCATCTGTCTCTACCATATAACACGTGACTATCTTTACTATACACAAACTAAGTATAATAACAAAGAAATCTTTATCAAGGGGCAGTAAGTCATTTTGGATTATACTAATTTTCAATAAGGCTCTCTTAATACAGTAATAATTACATTTAAATTTAAACAATACAAATTCAATAATAGTGGTAAATACAGATGCAGTACAATTTAAGTTCAATAAACAATTATTATTTTATAGCATTACAATACAAACATCATAGTAATGTTCAAAAGAGCATAGTTTCTTAATTATGCTTAAATTGTAATACTGTGTTTGATTTTTAAATTGTATTAGAAAGAGCATTCAAAAGTTTTGGTACACTTTACGAGAAACTAGACTTACACTGTATTTGATTTTAGAATTTTAAAATTATCTGAAGACGAAAATCTCGTATCGAATTGTTAGTTTGAAGAAGCTGATAAAATAAAACTTGACAAATATTATGGAGCTTAATACTTGTTTGCCTTAATATACATTACTAACGCTATAAACTGCTCAAAGTCTGAAAAGACCAAAGGTAACAGTAGTATACCGCTGTTCGAAAGTCATAAATCGATTGATAGAAAACAAATCCGGGTTACAAACTAAACCTGAGGTAAACACATCAACTACAAGAGGAAAACAACGAAACAACAGTGCAACAGCCTTAAAACAACAATGCAACGCAACACACACAGAAACGAACTTTAAGGTAACAACTGCCATTTTCCTGACTTGGTACAGGACATGTCAAGAAAAAATGCGTAGGGGTTCCGCGTAACCCAGTGTCTCGCCTACTTTTGTTGTTAATCTCAGACTCAACAAGAATAAGGAAACAAATCAATAAAAATATTCCTCTTGATACTATCTTTTGATTGTTAGAAGCTTCTGTCCAAGTTTGGTCAAATCCAGGATATTTTATGAATCTAAAAAAAAATTTAAAAACTTTAACTGCAGACTGTATGTACTATTTTTGTTAACTGGAAGAAAAACTAAGTCCATTTATAAGTAAATACGGATAAACAGGTACACAATTTTAACAAATTTCCTTCTAGATACTAGCTTTTGATCATAAATAAGCTTTTGTCCAAGTTTGGTAAAAATCCAGGATAGTATAAGAAAGTTATTAAAATTTTAAAAACTTTAACCTCAGAATCAATGTATTGTTTCCTGGCAGAAAAACTAAGTCCAATTATAAGTAAAATACGGAATAAAAAATAAAAAAATTCTTCGGGATGCTATCTTATAATCAGATACAAGCTACTGTCAAAGTTTGGTAAAAATCCAGGATAGTTTAAGAAAGTTATTAAAATTTTAAAACTTTAACCACAGAGTGAATGTAATGTTTCCTGGCAGAAAATCTGAGTTCATTTATAAGTAAAATACGGCAAAATGGAATTTGATTTTTACAAAATTTAATTCTGGATACTATTTTATGATCATAAACAAGCTTCTGTTCAAGTTTCATAGAAACCCAGGATAGTTAAAGAAAGTTATTAAATTTTCAAAACCTTTAACCACAGAGTGAATATTTGTGGACGCCGACAACGAAGACGCCGAAGACGACGCCGACGGAAGTAGGATCGCTATGTCTCTCTTTTCGACAAAAGTCGAAGGCTCGACAAAAATGGTGGGTTGAACCTGGTTTAACGGCTAGCCAAACCTCGTGCTTTTATGGCAATGTTAAATATAACACTAAAATGACAATATTACATTACAGGACTACAGTAAAAATAAATGCAAGAACAATTAGGACAGAGAAATACACAAATAAACATTACAATAGGACATTTCGACATGCTAATAGTTGATAACAATATTTGATTATGAATAATACAAGTATATTTTATAAACACATTCACAGTTAGGATTCCGAAAAATCCCAATTGTGAATGTGCTTATAAAATATACTTGTATTATTCATAATCAAATATTGCTAATAGTTATAAAAGGTACCATGCCTATAATTCAATATACAATGTACCATACGTGCGTTTCGTCTACATAAGACTCACCAGTGACGCTCAACCAAAATAGTGAAGAAGTCAAACAAGTACAAAGTTGAAGATCATTGATGACTATAAATTCTGAAAAGTGGTGCCAAAGACGGCTAAGGTTATCTATGCCTGGCATAACAAACTCCCAAGTATTTAGAATAATTCTAACTTTTGCAAACAGTAAATTTATAAAAATTATCATATAATTGATGTTCATTTCAACACCAAAGTGGTGACCAACCACAGAATAAAAACCACCACGAAAAACAAAATAAGATAGCACGTCAAAAAAAAAACAAAAGAAGCATGCATTGTCACCGACTGGATACGCTAAAAAAAAGTGACATCACAGGTAAATTTCTAAAATTTTGATATAGTTCAAAATCAGAGGTATAATTATGGTATTTGATGTATAATAAAAATTACAATACAACTAATATAGAATTATGTGAGTAAATAGATTATTAATTGTATTAACTAGCTATGTCGGTATTTCTTCTAAATCAAACTATAAAACAAATAAATCGTGTACGTTAAGTTGCTCCAAACTAAAATTTTATAAATGAACTGGGTGATTAACTATCTTTACTTTAACATACGAATAGAATATTAAAAAAATAGAAATACAACTACAAACGATAAAACATTTAACAATATCCGATCAGAATTACAAGTACAACATCATAACTAAATACATTAATTTTGGATAACAAAGTACCCTGACACGGCTTATAGTAAAACAGTCAAATTCAGGAATTGGTCAAACATCGTATGGATCAACCAATTCGTGATGGTGTCCATAAAGTTTAGGAAGTGTCATTTTTTTATCGTTCCTTCTCATAACTTAGTTTGATCAGTTTCTGCGTAAGGAGCAGACTCCTGTATATGAAGTCCGTATAGTGTGACATATTTTACTCCACTAGTAAATTATCTCGACAGTACTTAATTGTACTCGACTTTGGTCTTGACTTTTCTAAATAAGTCTGATTCAGTACTTTATAATCTTGGTGTAGTCTGAAATGGTCTCGACTAACGCACTTTCAGTCTCAACCTGTCTCGACCAGTCTCGACTAGTCTTGACCTCAAAATTAGTCTTTATTGGTTTGATACAGCGAATCGAACTAAATTAGATATAGATCTTACAAAAATCAAGGTTGTTTGGTTCATTGCTGTAAAATTAAAGAATTTACTTAATAGGTAAAAAAATTGATTAAATTCAGATAGTCGTCTTTAATTATTTCTATAACTTTCTCAAATCAACTTGGATTTTCATGAAACTCCACAGCTATCTCATTATACTTTGATCTTACAAAATGCCAGGTTGTTTGGTAGTTTGATGTATTGCTTTCAAACTTGAGGATGTATTTAAAAGGTAAAACTACAGCTATCTCATTCATTCACATTAACTTAGAATTTTCATAAAACATTACAGTTATCTCAGTTGAATATTGGTCTTACTGAATTCCAGGTTGTTATATTGTTTGGCATATTGCTGTAAAATTTAAGGATTTGTAAAAAAAAAACTAGAATTTTCAGTTTGGGCTAAATTCAAATAGTCATCTTTAAAATCTATTATAACTATTTTAAAGCGACATGGATTTTCATCAAAATCTACAGCTATCTCCATTTTATATGTATCTTACAAAATACCAGGTTATTTGGTCATTTGGTTTATTGCTGTCAAATTTAAATATTTAAAATAGAGTTATCTTTTAAAAATAAAAATTTTAGCCATTTTTCTAAGTCCTTAAATTTAACAGCAATACACCAAAATACAAAACCAACTGGTATCTTGTAAGATAATTATATGATAAAGATAGTTAAAAAGTTTGATGAAAATCAAAGCTGATTTGAAAAAGTTATAAAACAAATCAAATGACACATGTGTTTTGTATCAAACACGAAATTGGTATAATCATGATAACAGAACTTTCATAGCAATCCTTGATAACTTTTTAAAAAAGGAAATGTGTTCCAAGGTTACAGGAAAAATGTATTTCAATCAAATTGAAGTATTTTTTTGTCAAAATCAAAGACATGGCATACAAGAAGTACTTTAATGAGGTCTAATAAAATCAGTATCTGTGTTTTAGAGGTAAAAAATAAGCCTAATTTTTCTTTAACTCGTATATTACTTATCTAGTTAATTCAAAAGGCCTTGCGATTTACTTTTAACAGGATGGTGCAGTTTTGAATGACTGTTATTTTGAATTAAATAATCTGACCAGGTGTTATCTTTTTGATGAGTTTGCCCCCAAAAGGAGGTATTGCTCTATACTTTACCACAAATCAGAAGAACAATTTTCTTTATTTATTTTATTTTATTTATTCCTTTTAAATATATAAATTTGACAGCAATAAACCAAATTACAAAATAACCTGGTATTTTGTAAGATAAATATATAATATAGCTTGGTGTTCGGTGTGAGCCAAGGCTCTGGGTTGAAGACTGTACCTTGACCTTTAGTGGTTTACTTTTATAAATTGTGACTTTGATAGAGTTTGTCTGATTGGCACTGGAATTTAGTACGATCAATTTACAACTTAGATAACTGTATAGTTTTATGAAAATCCAAGTTAATTTGAAAAAGTAATTAGCAAATTTAAAGGTGACTATCTGATTTCAGTTTGAACTGAAATTGCTAGCTTATTTAATTACCCACCAATTAAATTCCAATATATTTTCAAAAACACTGTGATACATGATTGATCGAATTATTCTCATCAAAATGTTGAGTACACCTGTTTGTAAAACGTATGTGGATTTTCTTTTGCGATTTTAACCCTCTATCAGCCAGGGACGTTACTTAAACTAGTAATTTTTTAAAGTTACTTATATAAGTAATTTTTGTTTTTGAAAATAATAAAATTATCTAATAGAGTTATTTTAAATTCTAATAGAAGCATAGATTAAATGTAGTTTGAATGGGTTTTTCATATCATTTTATATCATAATATAAAGAATTTATTAGATTTGAGAGGGGTATTTAGATAAAGGGTAAACTAAAAAAATAGTGACAGTCATTATTGACAAAATTATTACTTGAATAAGTTATTTTATACATTTTTGATTTTTTTTTAGTAAAAACACTTATCTAAGGAACACACGTAGTTGATTGAGGTTATAGTTATAAATTAAATCACAAGTATCTATTTATTTATATCAGTCTATCTTCAAGATTTTGGAGGGAAATGATAATTTAAAAGACT
Source organism: Mytilus galloprovincialis (assembly GCF_965363235.1). NCBI lineage: Eukaryota > Metazoa > Mollusca > Bivalvia > Mytilida > Mytilidae > Mytilus > Mytilus galloprovincialis. Next base: position 18,223,362 of record NC_134841.1, read on the forward strand.
CAAGAGACCAACCTTTGACCCAGAAGCGTCGGTATGAAAGATAAGTGCGCCAGAAAGTTAATTAGTGTTTTAGAAGGATTAGATTTTATATTTCATGGGAAAAATAACCAGATGACTTTGAATTTTTTTTAGAGATAGTTAAATCTGCATTATTGGACACCTATAACAATAATATTTAGAAAAGCTACCTACATAAGTAATATTTAAAATAGCCTCGTTTTCAACATAACTTGTACAGGTAATATTAATTGTTACTTGTTTAAGTAATGCCCCTGGCTTGTCTGTTGTGAGAGGTCCATGCTGTTTAGTGATCACTGATAGAATAATTCATTTCAGGTAGGCAGTAATGGTAGCCCTTCCCTCAATTTCTCTGCTAATATCGTAAACTTTAATATGTATGAAGGCTCGTTTCGAGGCTGAGGAATTTAAAACATCTATGTGGTTTAATCTTCGGGTTACACAGTGAGATTAATTTTTACGTAAATAAGCGCACCCTAAAAAAAATTTCGTGATGCGGCTTCTCTAGGTAAAACATCCCTTTTCCCCACAGTTTTAGTTCTTTGCATACATTTGATAACTCATTCGTTTTTACACATTTACTCCATGGTCCTCGTCTTTCCAATTCATTACAAATGGTTAAGCTCAGTCACTTTAAAAATAGAAACTGCATGACATAAGCAATATTGGAACACAATGACTACACAATGTTGTCCGCATCAACTAAAAGTACTAGTATGTCCTTATTTCGTTCAAAAATATTTTCTCGCAACAAAATTTCATTAGTTTTGATACCTCAGGGTGACTCGTACACCAAGTCTATTTAAAACGGTGGCTCCCTAATCAGATGTCAAAATAAAAAGTTCCAACACATCAAACGAATTGATAACAACTGTCATATTCCTGACTTGTAACAGGCAATTTATTATCAGATTAACATTCTTTGTACTATATTTCAATTGGATTCTATTGAATCTTTGCGGGTATTGTCTCACTTGAACAGGTTTATATATTTTATGTTTAAGTATAGTTATTTGATTTAGTTTTGAATAATTACAGAATTAACAAAAACAATCGATTCTAGTTTTTATTATTGTGTTATTAAAGACATTCATGTACAGTCAAATCTATTTTAAAGGAGAGCAAAATGTGGTCCCTTAAGACAGTTGGATTTTTAATACAGGTTCAATTTATATAAAATGTCCTACAGAGGGATCTTAAGTTGGTGGTCTTTAAACACAGTTTTTTTTTGCTTAATACAGGTGGTCTCTTACGCAGGTTTTGCTGTATATTCATGCTCTATTTGTTTGTTCTGAAACGTTTGAAATGATTTTATATAAAGAACCTTTCATATGTTTTTCAATATCATTTAGTTCCATTCTAATAACAAGAATATCTACCGTCCAACGCTGTCTGTGGTAGTCATGTTGTTATAAACCTCACCCCACATCAACAAGATGCTTGGTTAAAGTTGCAACTTACTGTCAGAAAATAGATTTTTTATTTGCTAATCAATAAAACCTACATTGATGTAATTTATAAAATATAAAGTTTGCAATTTCTGTCTATTTGTAATTTGAGGTAAATTATTAAGGTGAACAACACATGTACAAATGTTAGTTGACACCTGCAGTCATTCTGTTGTCTTGCTACTTCTAAAAAATATTGTTTCAAATGAGCATTAGCTGTCAAATCATGTTCATCGATTTGACTCAAATTCTTATATTTGATTGATAGCATTCTAAAACGTATATCATATTATAGGATAAAAATACAATGTACATATTAATCATCGTTTTTACCTGTATAAGAATGAGTTTTTTGTTGATCGAATCAGTTAATCGAAACGTTTAACCTTGTTTTACTTTCAATGTTGACATTCTTTTCCTTTAAATAATTGTACACGCCTAATGCCTGCGTAATACTCTAGCTAAGGGGTTAAATTGAAGGTTACATAAATACGGAATCAATGTTGTCGAGTTGTTATTCACTTGCAAGAGAATAATTCATAAACGCCAACATACAAAGAAACAGATTATTTAATAACAACTGCCATATTCGACTTGATATAGGGCATTTTAAGAATAAATGGTGGGTTGAAAATGTCTAAATTGGCATCCAAACCTCCCACTTATATGGCAATGTTTAAAATACCACTAAAATGACAATATTAAGTGACAGAAATACAGTACAAATAAATGAATTAACACTCAAACCGATTATTATTTCGGCATTTCACTTTCATAAATGATTGAACAAAAAAAGCTCGTAGTTAATGCCCATTTTATGTTGTGTATATGTTAATGTCAGAATTCAATGAAGCAAACACATTGCCTTTATACAGTTGCATTAAATGTACTTGATTCTCTAAAGACAAATTCCTGTATGTTTTGACACCAATAACACAAACACACATAAGATAAACATACGATCAAACACAAAAACAGAACACTACCACTTTATTACAGAAACTTCAATCTTGTGTCAGATATGCTTTAGTGAAAAAAAATCGATTGGAAGCTATATAAAGCATTTGAAAAAGATTATATATGAAAACCGTTATCTCCCCATGATAATGATAAAATGGGAAACTTAACCATACTTATCTTTATAAATTAATCAAATAAAGGTGCTAGCCAACAATTTTTGATTTGAGCTTAATGAACGTTAAAATAATTTTCCAGTGATCACGAATGTTACGCTGTTTAATTACTAGGACTAAGTTAACTTCAGAGAATGACCATTTAACTTAAAAGGGGGGATTTGTTTTTTTTCCCTTAAAAATATTCTGATCTCCTATTTGATGAAATTTATTATGGTCAAGGAGACGACAACAAAATAATCTAGATCCAGATTTTCCCCATACCTTATAGTGTTAAATTTTCGAAAAACTAAAAAAGTGTGAACAGAAATTTTCGACTCAGACAAAAAAACAAACCCCACCACCCTTTTGAAGTTAGCTGATTGCTCCATTATCTACTAAATAAGATCATCATAGATGCCAGGATTGCAATTTTATATTTACGCCTGACGCGCGTTTCGTCTACAAAAGACCTTATTATCCGATGTTATGAATTTTGATGACAATAGTTAAACAAGCTACGGCACTAGTTGGATATACGTAATTTGTTGGAGATCCTCGAATAAACCTTCCTAGTAATTACGATAGTATACATTATTAAAACTAAGGTTCTAAATCGTGTATGAATAATAAAGGCAACAGTAGTATACGCCTGTACCAAGTCAGGAATATAACAGTTCTTGTCCATTCGTTTTTGATGCCTTTTGTTATTTGATTTTACCATGTGATTATGGACTTTACGAATTGATTTTCCTCTAAGTTCAGTATTTTTGTGATTTTACTTTATACCACTGTTCAAAATTCATAAATCGATTGAGAAAAAACAAATCCGGGTTACAAACCAAAAAAAGTGATTGAAACGTATCAAATATAAGAGAACTACAATGTACGACACAACAGAGACAAAACACCGAAATGTATCACACACAGAAACGAACTATAATGTAACAATGGCCATTTTCCTGACTTGGTACAGGCATTTTATGAAAAAATGGTTGGTTGAACCTGGTGTTGTGGCATGTCAAGCCTCCCGCTTTAATAGCAGTGTTAATTATAAGATTGAAATGACAAGATTACACGACAGGGTTACAATGAATAAACAGATAAATTGGAGAAAATATAGGACAGAGAAACAAACGAATAATAGCCATCAAAAGGTTACAAGTTAAAAAATATTTTTATATGCTAGACACGTGCTACGTCCACACTAAACTATGCTCACATGTAAAAAGTTTGAAAGCCATAACATAAGTGTACCCAAAATTGATTTAGTAATTCTTAAAGTCTGTTCTGATCATAATCATCATATCGCACGTCTTGTGTTTACTACATGTATCTATTTATTCATCCTTGATTTTCCATTTGAGCGTTCCTGATTCAGTTAAAACCAAAAGGCGCCTCACATGCAAAATATCTATAATGTGTTATTTTCATTTTTGAACTTCCGACTGATTTTAAATGTAAGTTCGGGTAATCATATTTGGCGTACGTTTACAGGAAAAAAGAGAAAATTTGATCGAATAAGACAGACAGTTGTACATTACTTACGGTACGGTTGTAATTTTAGAACAAGCGATGTTCATAATATCAGCACCATCCACAAGACATTGATAATCTGCAATTCGAAAACAAAACAAAATGAGACCAAAAGAAATGAATATAACAAAATTTCTAATCATATATGCATTTTTAAAAGCTTATCAAACTGAAAAATATAAAATCGTCAAGTTATGGGAATATTTTAACCAAAAGAAAACAACTCTCCATTGCTGTATTCAAACTAAGAAAATGTACACAGAGTTATGTTTGCATTTTGTTCGTGTGTTGGTCAGTTTTATTTTGTTTATTGGGTTTGATTTTAAGTTACTTTGTTTTTCTGGGGTATATATTTACACTTTTTGCTGCTGCATCCCATTATTGTCAGGTTAAACAAATATATGTCTGCTCACCAAATTGTGTTATCATTATGGAACAGTAAACAACTACCATGCAATTGGGAGGTTTGGCTATCTTCAAAACCTGATTTAATTCACCATTTTACTTTGTAGACCAAGTCAGGTATACAACAGTTACTTTCAAATCGTTATATTGGTTGATGTAGTAGAACGTTTGATTTTTTTAAGTTTTTTTTATTTATATATAAGTGTTTACCAATTCTTGTTGGCAATGACATCATATATAAAATTATGTTTAAGCCAAATATCTCATTTTGTCTCCTTCTATGGGAACAATCTTAAATAAAACTTAACGAAACATTTTACCCAATTGCATTGCATAGATGACCTTAGCCGTATTGCCACTGATTAATTTTTGAAAGATAAAAGTTAAAAGCGCACTTATATCGTACTACATTCTAAGCGTTGTATCTATCTATTTGAAGACTTATTTTATCTGCGAATGTTTCTTCTCATGAGAAATACGACGGGTATAACTAGAAGACCTGAAACAACTTATTTTTTTCGAATCACCTGAGTTTTTGTTTGAAATGTTCATTTTCCAGTAGTTAAGTATGATAACACCCCGTATAAGGAATCGCATTCATAAACCTTAAAGTGATGTTATAATCTAAACAAAAATAGTTTGTATAATTAAATATATATATATTGAAAACTTGATGAAATACCCCGATATAAATGTCAGAAAAGTAAACAATTCGAAGATGGATTTAAAATCACTTAAAGGGGCACTAGCAAAATGTTACAGAACAAAGGAAAGCATGCACAACAAAGACACTCAAACTGGGGTGATCTGGTAGGGACTATCCGGCTCAGATCACTCCTGTTAGAACAAAAGAGCTGGGATGTAAACGTAATGAACATTTTAATGACATATAATTAACAAGTGTGAACAAATCTTATGTACAGGTAATTAAACAAGGTGTATACATGTAGATGTGAACACATTTAATGTGAAACCAGTGTTTATTAACTATTTGTAAACATGTTTACTGTACATGGCGATTGATGTGAACACGACCTTAGACTATATCAAAATAGTTGGAACATGTATAAATGAGAGTATTTTAGAATATTATGAATCAGGCAACATATAGATGACCTGTTAAATGATAAACTCTCGTGCAATGATCAAGTATTTTTTGAGTTGATCAATTGAGTTGATAAAATGAAAACTAGATCTTGGTCTATTGGTTACAGTATCAAAAAGCAAGAGAGGAAAAAGCTGCAACATTTTTACTTGAAAATCACATTCAAAATTTGGAAAATCGTATGAACATATCTCCTGTTGCATGCAGCTTTAAACCAGAAAAAGTTAGAAATAAGAAATATCAGAACAAGAACAATTGAATGTGTCTTTTAAGATCCCACACTATCTAGCAAAATAATGGGGGAAAGTGTTTAGAGTTTTTTTGTAAATTGGAAAATATTTTTTTTCTTCTAAAAAACGATAACTGATGAGCTCATAGACGAAAAAAGAAAACATATATCAGATCAATCTAGAGTTTTACAAGAAGAAATGATTTTTTTAAACATTATACTCAGGTAAAAATTTGGAATGTGATGAATCCTTTTTCAAGCAAAATGTTAAACTTACAGAAGAAGATAAGGATTTGTGTGAGGGTAATATTTCTTTTAAAGAATATGCAGAATTACTAAAAATCTCTATGTCTCATGGAAAGAGTCCAGGCTCAGATGGGTATACTGTAGTCTTTTGGCATGACCTTTTCTTTTTAGATCTTTATATTTTGGCTATGAAAATGGGGAATTTTCTAAATTTCAGTATCAAAGTGTCATAACATGTATTCCAAAAGAAGATAAAGATAGACGTTATTTAGCTAATTGGCGCCCAATTAGCCTTATGAATACTGACATCAAGATTGCTTCTGCTGTCATTGCTAATAGAATAAAACCTGTTTTACCATCTATTATCAGAGATTGTCAGAAAGGCTTTATAAAGGGACGATTTATGGGTGAGAATACGCGTTTATTGTATGATTTGATGTACAATTTAGAAAAACATAACAAAACTGGTCTTTTACTACTTGTAGATTTTGAAAAGGCTTTTGACTCTATCGAAAGATCTTTTTTGTAAGCATTGAAGAGTTTCAATTTTGGACCATCTATATGCAGATGGTTTGAAGTATTTTATTTAAAAGCATCAAGTTGTGTTATAAATAATGTATTTAGGTTAAAAATTAATTCATCTAAAACTAAAGCTGTGTGGGTTGGGAATAAAAAGTATTCAGATCTGATTCTCTGTCCTGATTGTGGTGCTGTTCAAATTTTAAACTTTGGGAAGTGAACTCTCTTTGGATCTTGACAGTATGCCAGAATTAAATTCCTCCAAAAAGATAAAGGAAGTGTCAGGCATTCTTAAGAGTTGGCAATATAGAAAATTAAGCCTAATAGGAAAGATTACTGTTATCAAGATTTTGACACTTTTAAAATCAATTCACCTGTTGACTGCATTACCCAATTTGCCAGAATCAAAATTAAATGAATTGAATACTTTATTCTTTCAATTCATATAGAATGGAAAACCTCATCGAATTAGACGAAGTACTTTAATTGGAGATATTCCGCAAGGAGGTTTAAATATGATTAATATACCTTACTTTAATATATACCTTAGGATTGGTTGGATAAAGAGGTTTTCATCCAATTTATGTGGTAGTTGGCAATCGTTGTTAATAAATAGCCTTGAACAGTATGGTGGAGAAAGAGTATTGCATTTTCAAAAGGAGAAACTCAGAGAAATCTCTGATAGTCTTAGCAATCCTTTTTGGAAGGATGTAATTTTTTAGCTTTCATGTAGCAAGACCTGCTACCAATAATTCCATTCAAGATATTTTGTCAATAGATATTTTAAATTTCACACCTCTAGTAGATTTTCCGTACTTTATTCAGTAGCATAACAGGGGAGTGCAGTCTTTGTTTGACCTTGTTAACTTAGAGACTAAGGATAAGATTGGACCAAGACTTCAAACAATTTTTTTACAAAGTATTATGGTTTCATTCCAAACATTCCAAAGTATATAAGAGAACATATTAAAGAAAACATTGCTCATGTAAATTTTGAAACTATTAACTGTAGTGATAATTTTTTGGAAAGATTATTGTGTAACAAAAAGGCAAAGTTTGTATACAAAGACTTGTTGACAGAAATGGGCAACTGCCAACAGAAAAATTCTTACAATGGGAGGAATTACTAGGTATTGAAATTGCGGATTGGTCAGAATATGATAATATTTAAGGAAAATCATGTAAAGACACTTATCTAATAACTTTTCAATACCAATTTTTACATAGAATAATTGCAACTAATAATTTCTCTTTCTGATGAAACCATGGAGCATTTATTCTATGAATAACACATTGTATATGGCAATCTTTTTCAAAAAAAAATGAGACGATATTTTGTGAACTTTACATTATCTAAGAAGCACATTTTTCTTGGTTTTCAAAATGAGAGTTTACTGTTGAATTTGATCATTATTATTGCAAAGAACTATATATACAAATGTAAATTGTATGAAAAGAAACTCAGTTTTATAGGGCTATTATGGAAAATAAGAAAATATCAGAAAAATGAACATTATATAGCAAAGATAAATGGTACCATGCCTTATTTTCAAAAAATTCTGGGCCCCAGCAGATTACATTTTTACTGATCTGATTAGTAACAATTCTTTTCGATTCAAATCATATAAAATAAAAAATGAAACTAACCTTTTTTGTTACAAGTTAGTTTATGACAAGAACAGTCTTCTTCTGAAGGTATGCAGTAGCAGTTGTTTTTTGGCTTTGTGACAAATTTGTATCCTTTCGAAGAGTCGCATCCACAGTTGGTGTCATTTATAGAATTATCTTTATCAAAAACATATTGACCCTCTTCATTACAAAAGGACTTTCTGTACACACAGTCACTGCTCCCATATGTTGAGAATGGAAAAGGCTGATACCGTTTGTAGTTGCATGATGCCTTGTTGAAAAACGGTTCAAATATAAGCTTGCTTCCTAAAATTGATAGAAGACAAGTCGTTGTTTAAAACATTTGATCATTTCAACACTTAGAAGACCACAAAAATATGAAAGAAATGTTTTACCTCTATCTGCATATTTCTCTTAGGTATTTAATTTAATAATCTATGTATCTATTAAGCTCTATTCAATACAAAATGTACATCTGTCGAAAATAAAATTAAACATGCTCTCTGATTGTAAGTCACATACTAGAGCTCTCACCTATTAAATTGCAGCGAATATAAACTTTAGCTTATAAAAACAACAGTAACACCTAAATATAAGCTTTATTTTCAGATGTATGAATTCGACCTCATTGAATCCATATTCATGTGACCTTCAATTAAACCCCCTAGCTAGAGATGGATTACGCATGAATTATACGTGTTCAGATATGAAAAGGATTTTAAAATTGAGAATGAAAATCAGAATTGTGTCAACATTGAAAGTGAAACAAATGTAAATTAATCGATTGACTGATTCGATCCACAAAAATATCATTTTTATACTCTAAAAACGATGATTCAAGTAAATTTGTAAACATTAACATGAAATTAAATAGACCTACAAAAATACAATATCACGAGTTCGCTCGCTATCTATTTAAATTAGTATTTGTGTTTTTATCGCTTATAATTTACCCTGGTGATAGCCGGAAAAGGGAGACAAGTCAAAAATTAACCGGAAGCTGTGATTAAGTTAGAAAACCACATAGACTTCTTCCTTCAATCAGAGAACATTTACACTTTTCAATATATGTAACGATTTATATAAGGTGAAGGAAGCATATCTGAATCGATTTTAAGTGCCAAATATTGTATAATAAAAGGTGTTAAAGGTTCATTCACTAAACTTTAACACAAACATCAAAAGATATCAACATCAACAGTTGTATTTTTAGAGTGGGAATGAAATAATTTTTAAAAAATATACCTAGCTAGGGGTTAGCTTTCGTTAGTCCTCTTCCTCCCGAAGATGTATGGCTGTTGTTAAAATTGGCCAATTAAAAAGAGGAGTGAAAAATACCTGAGGGGCAGTCAAAATTATAGATCGAAAATAAACGCCACGGCTAAAAATGAAAAAGACAAACAGATAAATAATAGTACTTATGACACAAAATAGAAAACTAAAGACTAAGCAACACGAACCCAATCAAAAACTGGGGTTGATCTTAGGTGCTCCGGAAGGGTAAGCAGATCCTGCTCCACATGTGGCACCCGTCGTGTTGCTCATGTTATTACAAGCCTGTGAATAGTCTAATTCGGTTAGTCACATTCATGAAAAGGGAAAGGGATTGTAGTTACGACGTAAAGAACATATCCGATATCATCTGTGAAACGGTTATGACCAACTCGTGATTGGGTCCGTAAGGTTTACGAAGGGAGGATTTCAACTTCCCCATTTGAAACTCTTTGTTTAATAGCTTCCTTGTGAGCAGCAACCCTCTTTCAAGGAAAACATGAAAGGAAATACATGCACAGGATCATCGTATCAAATGGGAGATATATCCTCATTATGCAGGCGCTGCAGGAATGTTGCTACTAAGAAATGGAAAGTTCACAGTTGGGAAGCTGAAATTATCTCTAATGTCGTAAAGTTTAGTTTTCAACTGACCCGTATTGTCAATTTCTAGATGTAAGTCTAGATATGAGGCCGACTTAACTGTATCTGTTGTAAATTATCCTAGAATTTTTGTTCGGTTGCGCAGTATAGTTATTCATTGTACATGTGATTTTTAAGCAAGAGTGACTTTGATCCCTTTTACAATGCCACATTTTCCAACATCTTCATTCTATGCAGGATAAAATAGTATTATATAACAATTATATCAGAAATTGTAACGATTCATAACACAAACTGTGTTGCCTAGCATAAACAAGGATGCTACCTAAACATTGCACATTCACCCTCCCCTTTTTCCCCCAACACTAAACCACTTCAACATTCTTTCAAAACTTAAAATGCTGTATAAATGCTTATTTTAACAAATTAAAATTACAATAGTTGCTTTAAGTTGCAATAAAAGGAAAATAGTGGTATTGAGACCTCCGTCGTGCAAATTGCGAAGGAAGGAGATTATCATTATAAACACTCATTGATGATTAATTATACAACACACTGCTTGGGAAGTTTTTCTACTGAACAATGAGTGGAGGTAGTACAGAATGAAATCTTTATTTAGCAAATTGCTAAGAAGAAACTTTATCATTGAGAAGTAAATCTTTGTGAACAACTATTTGATGATAAACCGGTGATGGTTGATGATTATCAAATACTGTACAAGTTAAATCATTGGTATTCAATTACATTGGTACATTATTGATTTTAAAATAATGAGAGCTGTGTTTAACTCATTAAAAAGGGAACAATCAAATAAAACTTTCACCGAAAGCTATGATTGACTGGTGGCATAATGATGTAGTTCATTAATCATTGATTTGTCAATAATTTTAAGTACAATGTATAGGACCACATATTGAGGTTGCAGGTGTGCTATAGTTTTCAATGTGTGTGTCTGTCTGTCTATCTGCTTACAATTTTTGTTAAAGCAAACCAAAAATCAAAAACTATTTTTAGTTCAATATTGAAATTGGACACAGTTGTTTTTTGTAACACTGTTTTAATAAAAATGAGCATTTTATACTTTAAATATATTTATTTAAACTGGGTACCTGTCCTATGAATTGATAATTTCCAAAACTCACATGATGCAGTAGTATTTACATTAGTAATAGTGTTAAATTTTAAACAACATATGAAACCTCAAATTAAAAAAAATTATGCATATGTTTTTTATAACCAAATGGAAAGTTTTTATTTTTAAACTTATGTACATATACTTATTTCTGACGAAAATTCTTTAATTTGTCCACGTTTAGAAGAAGTTAACTTTGTTTAATTGTTTGCTGCCAGGAAGCAACTCGTCGACATGTGTTCCGTATGCAAGTAACCTTTGCGCGACCCTACTCGTAAAAATCCGGGGATCACAATACGCATTAATGTGTCACTGAAATAAACTATTATCTGATTGTATCGCTATTTTGTGCAGTTTTCCTTAGATCTTTTTTGTGATAATTTTTCATATCGTGCTACTCGCTTGAGATTGAAAATAATCGCTAGATCTAAGGAGGCAAGTGGCGTTGCTAATGACATTGACTTTAAGAATCGTCATAGGTAAAATAGCGATAAACAGATTATCATTGGTCATCTCAACTCAATTGCTTTTCTCGCTTTCGCCGTACCGTTTCAAGTGACAAATCAATCTTGTTGAGATGATCAACGATAATATATAAGTACATGTTATACACGTGCTCAATATCCATGCTTTTTTGTTGACTGTTTACTATAAGGTGACAATCGGTAAACTACGTCTTCAAAACACGACAATAAATAAGCTGCCATATTTTCACATCATAACAAACAGAGAGAAAAAATAAATTGACGATTATACGATATGTTTGCGTAAAAAAGATAAAATCGTGCACAGAAGATCAAGTTATGATATACACATGCATTGGTTCAAGAATTTGATAAACATTATTTTTCACTAGTCACTCGTTTCATATAACTTTAACCATTATACAACTTAGAATTTACTTTTTTTAGTGTAAAGAATATATATTCTGTAGCTGTTATTGGATTTTTTTTTTTTTAACGATAACAAATATTTTATTCAATCATTTCCTGATATATAAATACCTAAGTAGCCCAGGTCGCATACTTAGGGGACCCTGTATTTTAACAGCCTCACTTGACCAGGGAAAATATCAAATGAGTTTATACAATAGTTTTACATACATAATTATATTTAAATAACCAATACAATTGATTTTCACACCTGATAAGATCACTGTATAAAATCGCTATAGTATATCCGGTTCACTGAACAAACATGTGTTGATTTAAACTGGAAATACTTGAAAATTTGATTGCGAAAATAAGTTTTAGTTTGACTTGAAGAATTTTGATGTGATTGAACAGAATTTGAAAGTATTCTTTAATATATATTTATGGATTATAAAAAAAGGATAAAGCACATGTGGTGAGTACAAATGAATTACGAAGCATAATATATGTGGTAATTTACTAATGTAACTAATATGCACAGACATAGATTTAAATAATAATTACAATACAAAATATTGTTTTTTCTTTCTGTTATAATAACATATTGTTTACTACTTTATACACAAGATACAATAAGATAAGTATATATGGAATCGAACACACCTTTCGTTTATAGCAGTAGAACTAAGTACATCTTCCTAATGTTTTTCGATAAAGAGTTTAATTTTTGTTTTGCATATATACTTTATATCCGAGCGTAGCAGAAGAAATTTTAATTCGTTTTTCATGTGCAGTTTTAGTAAGGCTTGTATAGACTGTACATTCAGTTTAATTTTATCGAATTTGCATTTATTACGTATTTTCCAAATAGCCCATTTGAAATTAAGTATTATTGCATTAACAATGGAATTATTCGAATTCTCTGTACAAGTTCCTAATAAAATATCTTTTTCAACAGGTTGGGAACAAACCCCCTTGTATGGTGATAATACCTGTATAGAGGGATAATCCTTCTTTAGAGGGTAAAAATTATCCCTCCATAGAGGGGTATTTTTCTTTGTACTGGATTTAATGCAAATTAGGGCAGAATGGCATTTTCTAGTTATATTGGCTATAATCTCTAGCATTATATGCATCAACATATGTACTTTACTAAAAATTGGGATAACCAGTTTTCTGCTAAAGTGACAAAACTTGCAATCTATTGTATACCTATCTGAACACCTGATTAAGGTTCATGTGGACTCTATGGCTAAAATGGCTGTATTTTCACCTCAAAATTTACTCTGAGTACAGACAAACCTGCGCATCTATACAAATTTTCAGGCATAGCATGCCCTAGATAAATAAATTTCAAACATGTTTTTTGTTTTAGAAAAATAAAAACTTACCAGGATTTTGCCGTGCACTTTTTTTTCATTCCTCCAGAAGGTGTCAAAATAAACTAAGTTGGGAAACAGGTTTGAGAACTTACCCACAGGTAATAATTGAAGTGAGCTGTTTTAATTGACATGGACAATAGATGGACAATAGATACCTGACAATAATTGGTGATTTGAACTGTGTACCTGAGTGGACCTTATCAAGGTAAACTCAACTGTTTGTTAATTTTATCATCGTCTGCAGGGACGAAAAAAGTGTACGGCAAAATCCAGTTAAGTTATGAATTTTCTAAATCATACAATGCATTTGAATTCCATTTATCTAGGGCATGCTTTGCCTTAAAACTTTTCCAGATGCACAGGTTTGCCTGTACTCAGAGTAAATTTTGAGGTGAAAATTTTTAGCCATAGGGTCCACATGAACCTTAACAACAACAGGAATAGTTGACCTTTAAATTTCATGTTAAATCAACCAATAGAAATTCTGTTCAGTGAGGCATAAGTGAGTAGAACTTACCTGATCATCACAGCTTTCAATCATGGTTGACAATAGATTTTATATTTAGTCAGATAAGCATCAAACTGGGCATGTGCATATTAAATTAAGTACATCAATTGGTGCATCAACTGTTCCAGGTTACTGCCATAATAAGAAGAGAATGCCATTCTGCCCTAATTTGCTTTAAATCCAGTGCAAACAAAAATACTCCTCTATAGAGGGATAATTTTTACCCTCTAAAGAAGGATTATCCCTATATACAGGTATAATCACCATATAGGGGGTTTGTTCCCAACCTGTTCAACGAGAACCTCGTCGCTTATAAGGTTACAAAGTTGTAAATTTCTAACAACCATTTCTATCAATGGTTTAACATTGATACATTGATAAAATAAATGCTCAAGGGTTTCAATATTATTAAGGTTCATGTGGACCCTATGGCTAAAATGGCCGTATTTTCACCTCAAAATTTGATATGAGTACAGGCAAACCTGTGCATTTTGAGAAGTTTTAAGGCATAGCATGCCCTAGATAAATAGAATTCAAATGCATTGTATGATTTAGAAAATTCACAACTTAACTGAATTTTACCATACACTTTTTTTCGTCCCTGCAGAAGATGATAAAATAAACAAACAGTTGAGTTTACCTTGATATGGTCCACTCAGGTACACAGTTTAAATAACCAACTATTGTCAGGTATCTATTGTCCATCTCATGTCCATGTCAAACAAAACAGCTCACTTCAATAATTACCTGTGGGGAAGTTCTCAAACCTGTTTCCCAACTTAGTTTATTTTGGCACCTTCTGGAGGAATGAAAAAAGTGCACGGCAAAATCCTGGTAAGTTTTTATTTTTCTAAAACACAAAACATATTTGAAATTTAATTATCTAGGGCATGCTATGCCTGAAAATTTTTACAGATGCACAGGTTTGTCTGTACTGAGAGTACATTTTGAGGTGAAAATACGGCCATTTTAGCCATAGGGTCCACATGAACCTTAATTTCATCACATAAGTGACATTTTCCATTTGAAATGTGCATTATTTTCAGTCTGTTTTCTGTATAATATAATCCTGTGTAAACATTTCCATTGAAATTCTTTAACTTTTCTATTAATATTCATTTTACTTAGATTTAGCCAATTTTTTTCCCAATTTATATACTCGCTATACAAATTTTCCCATTTTGTTTGACACTTAGGGGTCTCAGTTATGTTAATGTTTAATTGAACATATTTTAATGTCAAATCCTTGATTTTAATAATTTTATTGTCTGTATTTAAAAATTCAAGGTTTTCAGACATTTTTATTTTGTTGCTTTTTAAAGCAGGTTGATCATCGTTATTTTTTAAAATCTGCATGAATGTTTGTGGTATGGAACTTTTAATTCGTGAATATTCCGAAATACAATTACGTTTATCTATTAATTGTCTATATATTTCATTGCACGATTTAAAATCTTTGGTATTATTGTCCCATATATCACCAATAGTTTTGATCTGACTTTTTGAAAAGGAAGAATAAAATAAAGATTTGCCCTGAAATAAAATATTTGAGTTTCCAAATAATCGCTGTTTCTTTACTTCCATTTCGTTAAATATACCCTGTGTGATCTTTGTCAATTTTGACCACGATTGTAAAGCGCTTTTGTAATAATGTGGTAGTTTTTTTTATCTCAAGACCTGAAAGGTCAGAACATTTACACAGAAAAAGTTCATCCTCAAATTTCTAATCGCATTTTTTTAACCAAAATTTACCTATTGCATTCCAACTAGATAATGGCTTATGTAATATCGAATATAAAGATTTGATATATTTACTTTCTATCCAACTATCTAAATTTACCATCCCCATGCCCCCCTTTTTAACATCTAAACAACAAACCTTCCTGTCTACTTGATTCACTTTCCCATCCCAAATAAAATTCCATATTATCTTATTCAATTCTTGTATGTATTTTTTGGGTACACCTCTTATTTCTAACTCATATCCACACACTGATATAATTAAATTTTTAATAATAAGGACTTTTCCAGAGTAAGTCAATTTTCGACTTTTCCAGACGTGTACACAATTATGTACTTTTTCCAATATTGATTTCTAAATTTTGTCATTGTCAATGTTATAACTATGGTGAATACCTAGTGTTTTATTGTTATCTGTGGTCCAGCTTATCTTTTTAAAAGTAGGTCGTCTGCGTTTATTTGCGCCAATATTTATTTCCTTAGTCTTTTCGTAATTAATTTTAGAACCCGATGCCTTTTTATATTTGTCTAATATTTCAAAAGATTTTTTTTACAGAACTTTCATTTTTATTAAATAATTGCGTGTCGTCTGCAAACATATTTAATTTGGTTTCTATTCGCTCCCCATTTTCTTCCCCAGGCAATATAATGCCTTGAATTTCCTTTTCTGCCCTTATTGCACAGGCCAAGGGCTCTGCCTGTAATATATATAAAAAGGGGGCTATAGGACACCCCTGCAAGGCTGATCTAGAAATTGAAAAATATTTTGAGACGTAGCCATTTGTTTTAATACACGTCTTTGCATTTTTTAATAGCATTTGAACCCAACCACGAAAATTGTCCCCAAAATTAAATTCCTTCATAACGAAATCTAGCCATCCCCATTCCATCCTATCAAAGGCCTTTTGTTGGTCTAAAAAGACAATTATACCCTCTTCATCTTCGTCATCGATATATTTTATGATATCCTGTATCATTCTATTCGCTTCCGTTATATGTCTGCCTTTTACAAACCCTTTTCGGTCGGGATGTATAAGCTTAGGAAGGACTATTTTTAATCTTTCTGCTAGTATTTTAGCTATAATTTTATAATCGCAATTCAGTAGAGTAAGAGGGCGCCAGTTTCGTATATTTTCCAGTTCCCCGCCCTTAAATAATAATGTTAAAACTCCTTTATATTGCGAGTCCGACAATGTTTTGTCATTAAATATTTCTTGCAATAACGTACAAAATTCTTCTTGTATGATATTCCAAAATAATACATAAAATTCAGATATGATTCCGTCTTCCCCTGGGGATTTATTTGTTTTTATAATTTTTAGAACTTTCATTATTTCCTCCGCTGTAATATCACGGTCAAGTATTTTTTTGTCGTCATCGTTTAGTTTATTTTCGATGTGACTGGTTAAATCTTTAGCACTTTCCAAATTCCATCCCTCGGAGCTAAATAAATTTGAGTAGAATTTAACTTGTTCATTTAGTATTTCGTCTATATTGTATTTAAAATGTCCATTATCTGTTTTAATTCGACTCCATAATTTATTTTTTCCGTTTTGCTTTTCGAGGTTGAAGAAGTAGCTCGACGATTTTTCCCCTTCTTCCGCCCATTTTACCCGCGCCCTTATTTTAGACGCCTCGGATTTGTTCTCATAGTAATTTTTAATTAGTAATTCTATTTCTGATATCTTATTTTCAATCTCCCCAGAAGTAGTACTATTTAATTTGAGCTTTTCTAATTTCTTTTCAAGGTTGATAATATAACTTTTTTGAGAATTTTTGTTTAATATTTTACTTACTTCCATTGTTAACTTTTTTATTTGTGATTTTGTTACATCCCACCAATCTTGAATTTTTTCGAATCTACTTTTTTCAATTTTCCAGGTTTCCCACCAAATTTTAAATGCATTATTAAATTCTTCACTTTTTATAGTATTTATATTCATTATCCATATACCCGGACCTCTTTGTATTTCATCAAGTTTTAATATGAATCACACAAGATCATGATCGCTAAATGACAATGCGCGATACCAACATTGTAAACTTTATTTGACAGACTTTTATCACAAAAGATAAAGTCTATTCTAGACTTTGAATTTCCTCTCTGAAACGTATACCGTTTATCTTTTGGATATCTGTCCCTCCAAATATCTGTTAGATCATATTGTGACATTAAAAAAAGTAATTCCTTTGTACCAATGTCATCACGATTATGAGAGGGATTTCTATCAATTGTTTTGTCAAGAGTACAGTTAAAATCCCCTACCAAAATATTGTAATGGTCTACACTATCGTCTGTAAAATTACCAAAAAAATTATGAAATGATTCAAAAAGCCGTTTCCTCTCGACGCCACTATTGTTGGCATATATATTTGAAATATGATAAATCGCACTTTCCGTTTTGATGCTACATTTTAATATTCGACCGTTTTGCGGGTTACTATTATTAAAAACGACTTCGCCAGGACAATTTTTTGTTTGTAAAATAGAGACACCACGAGAATCACTGGTTCCGCAATTCCAAACACTTTTATTACCCCATTTAACTTCCACTCATTTTGCCATTGCGCTATATCATTTACTGTGCAATGTGTTTCTTGTAGACAAATTAAATCATATTTTTTGTTGGCTAACCAATTGAAAACTAAATTACGTTTTTTTTTATCACGTAAGCCGTTTACATTCAAAGTTATGATTTGGATCGACATTCTTTAGTAGTTTTTTTTTTTAAAGTTCACGATTTGATTTACATTTTAACACCGCTATGCCTCGTTGATTTAATTGAAAGTTCACGATATTTCAAATTGTCCACCTAAAATAATAACAATACAGATACATCGATACAGTTTGAAATACAATAGATAGACAAATAATCTGAAATAATAATTCAAAAGCTGCAAATCAGTAGAATAAAACATATGTACATATAACATTTTTGGATTGATTTGTTTTTATTGTTTTACATAAAAAGTAGCAAACAGCAAATTTCGTTTTGTGTATTATTACTTATAATCATCTGGGGAACCTGATTTACTTTGTTTACTGTCTTTTTCTGCAGACATTGGCGTCAGCGATATGTCACTCAGTTTGCGCTTGGTGTCACAAGGACGAGGAGTGTTCTGGATTGGTGACATCTTAGGGTGAAGAAATTCACGTAGTTTGACACGAATTGTTTAAGCCCCTTCAATTGTGATGTGAACTCCATTAGCATCTGTTTTTTTCGTAAAACGCCTTAACCACGTTACCATTTTTTATGAAGATATTGTCTACATCAATATAGGTCAGCACTTCATCTTTGAGATATCTTTCATTTACTGTGTGAATGTGGTTACTGTTACCTTTTCTCGGAATAATACCACACACACCAATATCTGCATTCAGAAATGCTTGTTTAACTTTGACAATAGCCTGTGTTGCGTACACATTCACCTGATCGCTGTCCGTGCTTGTTTTTACTCAAGTCATTAGTACCTAAGCTTATGATGACCTTGTCTACATTTGAGCCATTGCTTTTCACACGATGATTTTCAAAAGCCGCACCCAAACACTGATCTATTTTTTCTAGAGTGGCACCATTTATAGAGGCATTGATTAAATTGTCCTCAAATTTACCAACTCTCAAACAATTTGAAGCTCCTAACATTACATTTGTTCCCTTTGATTTGGTGTGGTATGTGTTAGGTGTTTGTAGATGGTTTGTTGCCACTGATGGGTTGATGGACTGACTTTCATTTTTGTCGTTTTCTTGAGCTTCTCTACCTTCGAGAATTTCGCTAGCATAATTACCATAAGACTTTATCATAGTATGGTGTTTAAAATCAGCGCAATCATTACGGACATGACCGCTTTTTTTGCAGAAGGAACATTTGGATTCGTTGAGACAGTCACGTGCAAAATGCCCAATTTCTGAACAGTTATAGCAGCGCTTACTATGATCTGGTTTGTCTTTACAAGCATAGGACGGGTGGTTTCTTTGTTTACAATGAATACATTCTGTTCGACCATTGTCGGCAAACATTTGGACATCATATCTACCAAATGTTGTTTTGTTTGGAATTGTCGGAGCACAATTAATGATTTGAATGTATCTTGAACCATTTCTATATTTTTTCCTCGAATATATCCCCGCTTTACTGAACCCGGGACGACTTTGCCATACTGAAGCATTTGTGTTGCTAGATAGCAGTCATTTAGTTCATAAGGAAGGTCTTTGATTGTTATGTTTGTTATTGTGTTGTCTACCTCAATAAATTTGACGGTTCTGTTTTTTATTGTTAGATCACACTGTACTAACCTTTCTTTGGCATCTATGTCACTTAAAGTTACAACACAGCTTTTTTCGGTCAATTGGATGGATTGAGGTAACACTCTCTAGTTCTATTTATTTTTCAAGTTCTTTTATTATTTCATCGTGTGTTATCCCCTTAAAGCCACGAGTATAGAAATGAACCGATAGTGTTCTTTGTATATTGGCCATTTTGAAAAACTGGTGAGTAAGATCAGATGTCGCACAGATAAAATGTCAATAGAATTTCACTATCTCCTGACTAAAAAAGTCTATAAACACAGGAAACACATAGCAAAATCCTCTATGCATACGAAAATCCAAAAACAATTTGGCTCCAAGAATGTTTTACAACAGAAAATCGAAGATTTATCGGAGCTCAAAAATACACTCACTCTACAAACAAGGGACATAACCTTTTTATTGGAATTATGTTATCATATAACCTACTGTTGATTGATGTAGTTTTGGGAAGTCATTATTTGTGCGATTTTTATGTTAATTTATACATACAAATATATATATAAACGTCGTATGATGGTAAATGGGAGTTTTGGTGTTTGAAATAACTTATTCATTTATTTCAATTTCAGTTGTTCAAACTTGGTTATCTACGATACTGTTTTCAATGATAAAAAAACATAGAGAGTTTACGAGAAGTTGACATGACTTTCTACCATATCATCAATTCATTTATCAAAAACAATAATAATAATTTTAGTTTTAAAACAACAGTTTTTTTTTAATTTAAAATATTTCATTTGTTGTCTGTCTATAATGTCAATCAAATATAAATTCATATATTTTACAGATTAAATGGCTCGCTCTGAGAATTGGTCCGTGTGTTGTTTTATAAGTATTTTTTATTCATTTGACATGTTATATATGCTTTTATGTATCGCGTTGTGGATCGTACACATTGTGAGATCATTCCAGATAATACAATTGCAGACTTGATCGTTTGGATTCAATAGATGATTCACATCCCGATTGTTATGTTGTTGTTGTAGAAAATATTATGTATTGAAGCTTACCCTGGTACAATTGATTCCTCTGAATCGTTCAGAAAACATACTTATATTAATTTAAGCGACAGTATTTTCTGAAATGATTCAGAAACAAATGAAATTATCAAGAGATATTGAACAGTTTAATGATTCGCTGAATCTTTTTAAGGATAGCGAACACATTTCACATTATGTTTTTGTCTATTATATATAATATAAGTTATATAACCGTCGGAAGTCTCCCGATGTTTACTCGATTGTTATTAGATGGCATCTCGACTAAAATACATACGAAACGATGATACATATTATCGAGTCCAATCCTTGATAATTGTTTATGTTAAACTTTTTTATAATTTGGATATACTTTTTAGTATGTTATAAAGCACATATGAGAATTTGATTCACATTGGTGAACATGAAATTGACAGCTAACACCCCTTTAAGGCATTTCCAATTTTATCAAAGTAAGAATTCTCACAAACATGCTATACAGCCATTTTTTTCTATTCGACTGCAAAATTCAATTGATTGATCATATGTCGTTTCATGCGTCATTTAAGATGCATGGTTTGCCTTATTTCTATATTTCTCCATTCAGACAACTGAAATCTTAACCATAAATAAATAAAAATCCATATAACCAACTTCCGTATAGTTGTTTAATCTGAAAAGTTATTTATCTGAATCCATGGTTGTACATTAAGTAATAATATATAGAAATAAATAAGCTTTTGCACTCATCCGGATATTTTGATATTCACAACGAATTCTATATTTCCCGACAAAAATGATAAGACATCTGAAATTTTGTGATTTTACCTTTTGTTTCCGATATAGATTATGTGAATGTGTATTTTAAGTATGATAAACTATTAAAAGAAATTAAAAGATTTTCTTATTTATGAATATATAAACCATCGAAAAAAGGATCTTTTGATTTTTTCTGACTGAATTTTCAAATTTAATTAAAAGCATGAAAAATAACAGACTTTTTTTAAAGTTCAGGTGAAATTCTTGTGAAAAATGTCATGTCATGAGGTGAATCTCACGTGAAATTTTTCACATGAATTTCATGTGATATTCATGTGAAATTCTTGTGAGCAAATTTGACTTGTGTAGGTCAGGAAAGAAAGAAGATAGTCTTTAATCAAAGTCATAATTTATATGATTTTCTTGTCCCAGGAATAGATTACCTCAGCCGTATTTAAAAAAACTTTTTGGAATTTTGGATCTTCAATGCTCTTCAACTTTGTACTTGTTTGGCTTTATAACTATTTTGATATGAGTGTCACTCATGAGTCTTGTGTAGACGAAACGCGCGTCTGGCGTACCAAATTATAATCCTGGTACTTTTGATCTATTTACACCACTGGGTCGATGCCACTGCTTGTGGACGTTTCGTCCCCAAGGGTATCACCAGCCCATTAGTCAGCATCTCGGTGTTGACATGAATATCACTTATGTGGTCATTTTTATAAATTTCCTGTTTACAATACTTTAAATTTTTCGAAAAACTAAGGATTTTTCTTGTCCCAGGAATAGATTACCTTAGCCGTATTTGGAACAACGTTTTGGAATTTTTGTTCCTCAATGCTCTTCAAATTTGTTCTTGTTTGGCTTAATAACTATTTTGATATGAGCGTCACTGGTGAGTCTTATATATGTAGACGAAACGCGCGTTTGGCATATAAAATTATTATCCTGGTACTTTTGATAACTATACATGTCCATTTCTATACAAAAATAAAACTTGATATTTACAGAGATGTTGATTTAACAGTTATCGCTAAAATCGGGAATAAATTGTGTCCCGTGAAAAATTTACAGTTAAATTGAGTTGAGGAATAATCAAACAGATTGTGGTCTGCATTCATTTAGGAACTTGACTTACATTTCGTAAAGACAACAAATCTTTCCATATGCAGGAGTGAGGAAGTTTTTCGTAGAAGCTATCACGCCGGTTTTTTTCAAACACCAAATCATTTGGTCTGAGTCATTTACATCGTATTCATAACACACATCATCATAGGATGAAGTACATGAGAATAGTTGGTGTTTTGGGGTTGGTTTTTTTTTGTGTAATACAGAATAAAGGTTGTTACAAAAGAAAACAGATAACTTAAATACATTTACCAATGCCCCTTACTTAAATCAAAGATATCATTAATACCTTTATAGCTATAATCCAGTCCATCGCAGGTCTCGTTGTATATATTCTCTGGTGAACGCAACAAACACACGTACTGAGAGGTCAGGCTGCAATTTAATTTTCTGGCTCTTAGACGCCATTCGCCTGAACCTGGACATCTTATTTCATATTCAAACGTCACAGCAATTACCTTTTAAAATATAAGGGAATAAATAATCAAACAGGAAAAACATCTAAAGAAGACCGGCGGTCGTGTGCAATATTATAATCTTTCTGTACTTATATTAGTATAAGCTTGTTCTAATTTCAAACTTCATATGAATATCATTTAAAACCATTGAGGATTTATGTAAAGGATTAATGTTTTAATTGATTCTCTAACCCTGTACCTACAGCCTCTTTATTCTGGTTGCCTTTCATATGCAAAAAAATTGCGACAAATTTACGTTTATAACGTCAAATGTCCAATCACATTCCCGGCTAAGAGTTTATATCAGCTCTTAGCCGGGTATCTCAAAGTATGTACCCGGTCAGAGACCTGAATTACATTTACACATATATACGGATTATCCCTGTCTTAATGTTTTTCCAGTCCAGGTACATGTATTTGTTAAATATTATAGGTACACCATGTGTATTCATTACATGTTTTATTGGTGGGTTTTTTTTTTTTGTAATCTTGATAAAAAAAAAATCCGTTAACAAAATGTTTTTAATAACAAAAAATTATAACAGATATCCTTCATCAGTATATATATATGATTGTGATGTTGAATGAATCGCATATCAGTCTACTTAGATTAAACTATAACAATCTCGAAATTTATACAATAAAAAAGTCAAACTGAACATCAGGTAAGACGCTTGCACAATTCTAATCTCTTGGAGATATGGAATATATTTTTCAACACTCGTTACCTCGATCTATCACACGTATATTGTAAATTTTGTGGCATGGAATAAGTCTGGCGCATGAATGTATTTGTTTGTTATTTTGTTTATAATAATGTGCGATGTGAACTAGCATAATTCTAAAGCTTTAACGGTGACGACAGTTATGATGTTACAAGAACGATTGCGTCAATAAGAATTACAAATAAACAGCACTGAACGATCTAAATTTGTAAATGTTTCAAATTTGACAACGGTAGAGTAGTTACAAGAGTCTTTGTATTTAAACATCGCAAAAAAACGGCCGTTAAAATATAATTATAAATTTTGACTAAGATTAACTAGTTAAACTTGGCTTGGTACTTTTACATCCCTAAAACAAATAAGCAATTTAAATTGTTATATTCAACAGATTTAATTTAGAGAAGAGTAAGATAAAAAAAAAAATAGAAACAGAGACTGTAATAATAAGTAGTATAACCCAAATGTAAAGCACTGCATGAAGTCGAACTACATATTTTCATGTATCCCACTTTGTGCCAAAGTTGTTAATTTTCTTATTCAAAATCTTTCCCTAGTGAGTCTATCCTCTCTACACCAAGCAGAGTTGTGGTCAATGATTGTAATGGTCAGTCGATTGAGATCTGCCTTAGTGTGGCTTGGGAATCTCTAATGTCGACTGAGAGGGAGGTCTGGCTTGCATTGGTAGTCGCTATGATGACCGTTCATTTGTTTGTGATACGGCTGTTCTGACTCGCCAATATACTGTTTACCACATTTACACTGTAGGAGATACACAATATTTGTAGTCTTGCAATTAACATTGCAAAATATGG
This sequence comes from Mytilus galloprovincialis, assembly GCF_965363235.1. Lineage (NCBI taxonomy): Eukaryota > Metazoa > Mollusca > Bivalvia > Mytilida > Mytilidae > Mytilus > Mytilus galloprovincialis. The sequence continues at coordinate 18,248,290 of NC_134841.1, forward strand.
TGTATTCTGTACCAGTGGAGTGACTGTTAAAAATCTGGGTAACCAGTTTTTGTTTGCAAGTCAGACATCGTTTGTTTCCGCCAACCTTTCAAGAGCCCACTGACGAAGAGCCTGCTTGAGAGGATAAATCAGCTCTCGCCAGCAAGTCTTTAAGGCTTGTGGACCTACGGAAAGCCAGTACAAGTGGCTCGGGAAAGATCTGGGATGTTTTAGGATGTTTTTCGATTTCTTTCCAATTTTCGCGGATTAGGTGAGATAAGTTGTCAAATTTTTGATGATAAGTCAAAACTCCTGTTGACCTTTTTAAATTTATATTGTAAAAGTTCATCTCGGCTGATGTTGTTAGCACGATAAAAACCTTTATCAATGTCTTTTCTTTTTTTGTTTAAGGTGACCGCGAAGTTCTTGTAGTCGGGTTTTTTTTTGCAATATCGTTGGTGGAGCAAATCCTTTTTATTCGTATGGCCTGGCTGTAGGAAATGCTCTTGGTGTAATGTTTAACGTGTCAACTCAAATGAGACAGATATTGATGTTTGTCTGTGGGCTTGCAATACAGATCTGTAAATATGTTTCCATCCCTCACTTACGTTGTTATGTCAAGAAATGTGATCTTAGAGTCAGATATTTCATATGTGAATGTTATTGAGGGATGGGCATCGTTGGCATGTTGAATGCACAAATTTAGTTCTTGTTTATTATTATCCCACTTCATGTCAATATCGTCGATAAATCGGAACCAAGAGAGGGGTTGATAAAGAGATGAATTGAGAATTTTCTGTTCTAATTTCCCCAAAAAAATATTGGCATAAGACGGGGTCATCTGTTCCCATTGCCGTTCCATTAACTTGGAGAAAGTGTTCACCATTGAATGTGAAGTTATTGCATTATTATACTAAAGTTAGAAGCTGGTTAAGATATTCAGTTGGTGGATGTAAGGTGTTACGAGAGTTTCAGACTCCCCTACATGCTTCAATACTATCCTCATGTGGGATTGTGGCGAAGTCAGACTAACACGGAATCTCTTTATATCTTTAATCCAATAACTAATAGTCATTTACAGTATGTACAGTTAATAAATACCACATTGGAAAAAACCGTCTTTTTCATTCCAGTTCAACTGACAATACTTCTATACTTCTGTTACTACTATTTTTACAATGCTCTCTATCCATAAAAACCCTCTCATATATGATACATGTCAAAAATTACATTAGAAATTTTTGAGTTATCTCTCTTTGTATAGAGTTTAACAATTGAAGTTTTGTAACATGTCAAATATTACATTATATTACATTAGAAATGTTTGAGTTATCTCTCTTTGTTTAGAGCTAAGCAAATGAAGTGAAATTTGGAATTTTAATAAAATTGGAAAAAAAAGAAAAGATAATTTTTATATACGTATTTATATATTTTATCAAATCATATTTATGATACAGTTTGATTATTTTGTCCAAATATTATTTAAAGGTATTTCAAAATATTATTTACTTCATTCTAGTAATTAGTGTACAGGTAAAACTGTTAACTACATTGTATGTTTTTACTATTGATAAATAACTGATCGACAGGTGTAGATGTGTCTCAGTTTTGTGAACAATAATATTTGAAGATTTAAGGTTGGTGTATTTTGTAAATATTTATAATGATTTTGAATATGAATGTTTGATATAAAAGAGTTTTATAAAATACAAAAAGAACAAAAATATGTACATGTAAATAACATTCTATATTTTTATATGAAGTTTGCATATGCAAATATGATTTTGAAATTTTGTATTTTCATTTGGTTTTAAAGTATAGTTGTATTGAACTAATTGATAGGCATTGTTGAGAAATATTTATACTATGAAAGATGTGTTTTACATTTTAAATATAAAGGTTCTGATCAAGTAAATATTATTCACAGGTACACTGGTGTCATTCGGTTTAACGAGAGAAATGATCGTGAAAGAATATCTAACGGCGGTCAAGTATTGAGAAACGATCGTGAAAGTTCTGGTAACGGATCGTGAAAGACATTTAATCGAGAAGACATATGAAAGGTCAATACATATTCTAATTTAATTAATTACACAGACAAATTTACGACAAAATAAAACTGTCTGTCAAAATGGTTCAACATTATGATCAGTATGTGAGAATATCCAGTTTTAACAGTACATAGTTATTACAAAACAACAAAAGGCAGATTGCTTCTCGACATTTCAATGACATAAAAACTGTAAACAAACATGATTTTTTCACAAATTCGACTAGAAAAACTACTTTAATACGAATAAGGGCATTCTATTTGAACTAATCAAATGGTTCTCATAGTTATTTTGTATAAACATAATCTGAAACTTGGTAAAAAAAGAACTATTTACCCAAAAATTGATTTTTTCGGATCGTGAAAGATCACGTACCGCATTTTTGAAGATCGTGAAAAGGTTCGTAAAAGATCTGATGCTACGAAGACGTTCAAATTATTCTTCAATTATATCATAATTAATATTTGTTATTGGTATTGAGAAAAGCTATATAGGTCAACATCCTCAATAGGTTTAAGCTTTTCAAAGAATAGATATTTTCAGAAAATAAAATGTAAAATAGTTGGATGACTGTAGGATGAAGTACTCACTTATCACGAGTTATAGGATACCCATATTTTGTATCTTGGATCCTATAAATTACATGTACGTCAGACGGGATTCACCTGACCCCGAATTTGCCTTATTTCATGGATAAGATTCATTTTTGTGGTCAAGTCCGAATCGCGGATTCGTTAAGCTTTAGGATAACTGTCTGTTGTTATGATTGTGAGTTGTACATTTTCAACTTCTGCAAGGTTTCGAATAACATCGAACTCATTATCATGCATCATTCGACAATGCTCGTTTTATGTTGTCTAGCCTTTTGGATATATACCTGTATGCTATAGCGCTATGGTATTTCGTGTATGGTGTACATGTCTGTCTGCATGTTTCATATATGACCATGATGACGTCAATTGTATTTGATATATTGAATGATAGTAAGATGTCTGTGTCTGGCTGTCGGTCAGGGTTCATATACTTTTGACCTTATGTTTCGAATTAATTGGCCAAGCATAATTTTTACATTGATCAATTTCTAAGGCACTGTAAGGATCGGAACACATATATTTGGTCTACGGGATATTTTTAGAGATCTGTATGTCATGGTTCATCTGACCTTGCACTCTTTTTATGAACCATTGACAATCATAATTTTAAAAAAAAGAAGATGTGGTATGATTGCCAAAGAGACAACTATCCACAAGAGACCAAAATGACATAGACATTAACAACTATAGGTCACCGTACGGCCTTCAACAATGAGCAAAGCGCATACCGCATAGTCAGCTATAAAAGGCCCGATATGACAATATAAAACAATTTAAACGAGAAAACTAACGGGCTAATTTGTATAAAAAAAAATAACGAAAAACAAATATGTAACACATAAACAAACGACAACCACTGAATTACAGGCTCCTGACTTTGGACAGGCACATACTAATGTGGCGGGGTTCGACATGTTATAATTAGCGGGATCCCCACCCTCCCCCTAACCTGAGACAGTGGTATAACAGTACAACATAAGAACGAACTATAAAAATCAATTGAAAGGCTTAACTCATCAGATGGACACAAATACATTAAGCGCATTAAGCGCATTTGACACTTCTTGTAAAACCCTTGATATTATAGACGTTCCAAAAATTAACTATCATAAGTAAAGCAGACGAGACATTACAGCATTTGCGCTCTGGTATTCTATAGTCTGTAGTGTATAGTTAAATCAATCCACATCTGCGTTGTATTTACAGAACTTAAGAAAGTACTGTTGCACAAAATGTTGGTTATCGTTCAATCTCAAATTACTCATGAAAGATGCTGTTTTGCTGTATTTTTTTGTTTAATGGATATCATTTTGGTTTAAACGTTGCATATCCATATTATTGGCTAAATAGTGTCGATTTGCCTGAATTGCACTTGACCGATTCTCAGAGCTGAACCTTTCAAACTTATTCAGAGACGTTTTTAGTTGTTGTTTTTTTTAACTTTCGAGGTAAAGTGTTGAATGAATAAAAAAAAATAGCTTTAACGTTCATCCTTATCAAAATAGTTACAGGCTACAACCAGTTGCAGGTTTATCAAATGGTAAAAGAAATACTGATTTCCGATTGCTAGTAATAAGTCTGGTCACACATTATCTTTGACGATCAAAATAATGCGTTGCCTGATCTTTCATGATCAAGTTTGATGGATATTCAACAAATTCAAGGTTTTCGTATACAAATTAATGCTTTTAAGAGAAAAACATACCTTAATTTTACTGTACTATCAGAAACACCAAAGATTAAAGGAGTAGGTTCAGTAAAACCTCTTTTGGGCCCCAAAATATAGCAGCTTTACAAAAGTATGAAAATGTAATCTTTTAGCTATTTACTGGAAAGTAGAATGCTTCTGCTGTATAAATATGGGCTGTTTTTGACAATAAAATGCACATATATCAGGTACTAGCATCATAAAGTCATGTTAAATTACTGAAATCTTCACAATTTGAGCATTTTAGTTAATTTTTAGACGGTTTCCGTCTAAAATGAAAGTGGCCGCATTTGTGTTCATTCATAATATTGAAATGTTAGTTGTATTTGATGATAATACATAACATATATGAAGGTTGAGGATGAACACGGATGCGGCCACTTTCATTTTTTACCAAAACCATCTGAAAAGTGACGTTTTTTGGCATATTTGATAGATTTTTCATATTTAAGCTTGAATCGGAGCATTTTTAATGACTAAATCAGTTACAATCTTTTCATAAACTTATTGAATCAATTTAAATAGACACTTAAGTGTTGAAAAAGTGTCCAAAATCTTTTGTTCGATGAACCCTGAAATTTGGGGCCAAAATCGGCCCTTACCGGACCTACTCTTTTTAAATATATCACGATAAACTGAAATATGACCATAATAGGTACACAAAGCGTGTTATTTGTAATCAATTTCATAGACATGCATTGCGCCTTTTGTGTTTTTTCATAAAGTACTGCATATTTTCTCTATCTTATTTCACAGTTATGTTAAGGAAGTTAAATCATTTTGACAGACATACTTTTTTGTTCGGATTTGTTCCGCGTTTTAAAAGTTAAGCGATTTTTTCAAAGATTCTGACCTAGAATTTTCATTAAATGTCTTTCACGATCCGTTACCAGAGCTTTCACGATCGTCTCTCAATACTTGACCGCCGTTAGATATTCTTTAACGACTATTTCTCTCGTTAAACCGAATGATACCCTTGAGGTAGATATATGTGATTTTCCTACTAGAGGATGATATTATTGCAGTGAAATTGTCTGCCATTTCCTTATTTAGGGTATGTATATTGAATTGTAATTATGTGCCCTTGATTGATATTATGAATATGTTTAGTTATTTTTTGATATTTCTAATTGAAACATTATTGATTATTCAAAAACAAATGTTGTTTACTTTGAAGACTTTCTCTTGTGTTCATATTTTGATTTGAGAAATGTTAAGAATTGTTATATTCAGAAAGGTTCTTATAGCTTTTATATAGCTTTGTATAAATTAATGTTTCTGATGTATTAAATTGATATTTGGAAACGTAAATGCATCAACATATTTTATTTCAAGCCATAGAAAAAAATTCAAGTGATAAAACACGGACACCCTCTAAAAAAAACCACGCACTGCTCTCGAAAAAACACGGACATATAAAAATGAATTAACTCTCCATTTAAATGCAAAACAAGAATTTTTGTCAAGTGTTTGTATATATAAGTATCATATATTGTAGATGATATTTGCACATTTCTGTTGACATTTGCATTGGTATTTGTATAAGATGGCTTTAATCTATATTTAAGGTAATGTAAGGCTAAATTTATTTTTTTTGTTTTTAAAACAAAATAAGATAGGGTTTTAAATAAATACCTTTTTATAAAAAATACTATTTTACATTCTATGATATTGTATATAAAGTTCAAGCATTTTTTTTTTTCGTGTTTTACCAGAATGGAAGTCTGTTTATTTACATTTTGTTATCATATTTACTCGAAAAAGGTGGTCACACTCGAAAATCAAAGCACTGCAAGCGCTGTAGTCAGTTAACCAGAAATAAAATAATTAAAGTAAATTCAATTAACCTAGACTTATTTTTTTGCATTAATAGAATTTTAAAACAAACAAGAAATACAAAACTCCCATAATTCGTCATTCCAATGGTCGCCTGACATTGGACAAAGTCCAGTACATATAGATTTCAAGTTTAGTAAAGTGATATGCATTTGTGACCCTGTGACAAGTTGGTCTTCCCGTTTGAATGGTTTTACGTTACTAATTTTTTTGGCCCTTTATAGCTTGCTGTTCACTGTGAGCTAAGGCTCCGTTTTGAAGGCCGTACCTTGACCTATAACTGTTATTTGTATGTTGACTCATTGGCACTCATGCCACATCTTCCTATATCTGTATGTCATTCAAATCTTTTTAAAATGACGAACACTAACAGGAATAAATATGTTTGAGGAGTGTATATCGCGACTGTTTACAAGTTCTCAAACAGGATGGAGTGGGGTGACCCCAGGGACTCCCAATATATTTCATTCGATTTGTTATATTGTCCCATTCATGAATATTTATCGTTTAGGGATATGGACTTCGACCATTTCTAAGTTCTCAAACAGGAGATGGTGGGGTGACCCTAGGGACTCCCCATATATTTTTCATTTAATTTTTAAAATTGTCCCATACATGAATATGTATGGTTAAGGAGTGGGGATACCAGACCGTTTACAAGTTCTCAAACAGAAGGGGTGGGGTGACACCGGGGATTCCCAATAATTATTTTCATTTGATTTGTTTTATTGTCCCATACAAGTATATATATGGTTTAGGGGTGGGGTTCATGACCGATAACAAGATAAAAGCACATTTTCAAATGGAAGGGAGTTGGGACGATCCCCAGGGACTCATCCTATATTTGATTTGATTTAATTTATTGAAGACCGCGTGTTTCTCTCACCTACTGTTTTCGAGAAATAGATATTTGAATTTCTGTTTTAAATAAAATCCCGTAGGGTTCTTCAGTAAACCCCTCCCTTTTTTAGACCCCTCAAAATACCCCTAAATAGACACCAATGCACAAATACAAGATTATGGCTCCGCTAGACATGTTAGCCTAACATTTTATGAAACCCTAACAAAATCTGAAAAGCCGTCCGAGTTGTCTTCTTATACGGTTCGCAAGGATTCAGTCCGACTTGTCTCGGGAACGAGTTGTTAATATTACTTGAAACATCCGACCAACGTCGATTTCCGGATCCGTTTCATTACCTCGTTTCATTCATAAAATAACAACAACTTTATTTGGCAAAATAAGTTAAAATTACCGCCAACTTAAATATATAACTTTATTTCCTCTATCATAGAGATTTGTTGTACATGAACAATATCCTTGCGCATTTTGCCATTTGTGAAATAGAAACAAACTTGTAAATACGGATTTTCAGCGTTGAAATATTTCATACACCTGTTCTTAAACATCTTAGCCAAAAGCCATGGGGATAATAAACTACATAAGGATTTCTATTGAGCAGTACTTCCTGTGTGCAGCTTCAAAACTTTTGGGTGGTTCGACGATCATTTAAAGTTTTTCTGGTCATATTTTTTGTAATCCAGAATAAAAAGTATGAAAACAGTGTTCAACTAGTTATAAAGAACATAATAGCCAGCTAGATAAAAAGCAATGGCACGTATTTCAGCATTTATTAGGTAGAACACAGATCTAGGTTGCTTCCATAAGACAGCTTAACTGCCTTATAAAACACGATGAAATCACTCGAAAAACACAATCTCAGCCGGACTCTTAAGCTACCGTGAAGGATATCAGTACTTACCTTAATGAACAAAATCAAATGTATTTTTCTCATGATGAATCTTTGTTTTAGTTTCATCCATCTGCATAGAAAATAATCATCAAATGAATAAATGTTTTACAGAAGATTAATTTGCAATATGTTTGAAAGCAAATCTCAAATTTATGCAGAGTGTGTATTACTTTATGTCTTCTTTTTTTTAAGATTTTATCAATATTTTGTGCTATTTTCACATTTCCTGGCCGGTGTGATTGAAATATTTCTCCTCACTAGTGAGACATCGGCAAATGATTGACCGTTGAAATTTAATTGTGACATTAAATTTTCTTGTTTTTTCCTGAATTTTCCTATTGTGCGTCATGAAAAAAGGCGACAATGCCTGATGTCGTCACACCAAAAGTACACAGCTTTCCTCAAATCTTTGAAAAGGAAGAATATTAATCATAAGAGAAACAGATTCCACCACTGTAACTCGTGTGTTACGTTATTTCTCTACTCTTAACAGTTAAATTTTAATTATTTAAAAAGCTGGGTAAAATTAAAAAAGCTCGGTCACGGCTGGTAATCTACCCACGCAGAGCATTTGGTTCTGCAATGAAAACCGTGAGAGGATTTTCCGGTTGTGCTAATTACGGGAATTGGCAAGTAGCCTATTGTCACCGCTTAAAAAGGTATGTATATTTCTAAATCGCTATTTTCCAATTCAACTGATCAAAATATTGAAAATCGGAAAATGCTATGCTGTGGTGAATACTTTAAAGAAGATATACATGTATCATTTACTGTTGTATGAAGTTAAACTCTGTATAAACATGACACCTAACATCCACGTATTCCAACATCAATCCGAATTCCGATAGCAAACAATCTTATTCTGAAGACTCCGTATACATACTATAAGTACTTTACTGTAATTATATTACAAAATATTGATCACATGATGCTAGTATTACTAGACTTGCAATTGATTTACATCAATCCGACACTAATTTAGTGTTTCGGCGGTTTTTGTATTATAAGCTAATGGTAAATGTATAATATTTATGAAAGGGTTTAAGCATTTTAGGCCCGTCATCATTAGGGATTTACCTATATCAATTTATTTTAATTTTGTCGTTGTCAATAGATCTGCAATATTTTTATGCTTTCTATAAGCTATTATTGATTTGCTTGAAAATGTTTCGTTGCAAACTGCATCCTGTTTTAGTAGATCCCAATGTTAACTAATGCATTGTTTTAATTTATGAATGGATGGATTAAATTTCGTTGCCAATACTAAAGGAATTTCCTTTGTGCTTTGTGTGGCCTTTTTTCTGATTAAATCAGATCTATTACATGATAATGCCTCAGTTATGTACTTATCGATTTCAATCTCCTTATATCCTCTCTTTATTAAGTTCAATCTGAACTGTAACAAAACATATTGTAAATCAACATCATTATTTGTTGTTTTAATGTACCTGATTAATTCGCCCTTGATAAACCCTGCTAACACATGTCTACTGTGACAGCTTTTACGATCTAGATAAAAGGAAGGCATTCGTCGGTTTAAAGTGTGTTTTCACACCCAAAATATTTTCATTAGAAAATCTAGTTCCTTTAGAAATATTAACATCAAGAAATATTATTTCTTTAGATGAGAATTCTAGTGTGAAAAAGTTATTTATTGTTTCGGGAAAGGAAGTACGGCACCTTTGGTCAATCCTGTCTTATTCACATAATTGGCGTTACTGTAGCATTAATACTTCTAATATGTTGTTGTTGCAAACAGATTCTGAATAAATAGCGGATATTATCACGTTGAAAAGAAACACTGAGGATATTCCTCATGTAAGTCTTTGTTAATCTAAAGCACACAGGAAGCTTTTTCCAACGAAACATTTGATGATAATTTTTTGCATTTTCTCAGGATCAGAATTAGGGATAAACAATATATATTTATTTGTTTATTTGAAATAACTAGTTCATGGCAATTGATACCTAGTGAGGAAAAACAATAATATTATATAATATTTTGGAATGTATTTCCCCATTAAATTGGTATGTATTGAAGTACCTGTTACTCTTAACATAATTACAGAAGTAACAGGGCCAATGACAATCAGTTTATGAAAATACACCACGCCTCTTACCATTTCTTTTTTTTTTTTATATTGCATTGATAATTAGTCTCTCAGATACTAGTCTCTGTGATCGCAGTTATGGCTAGACATTATAAGAAATATGCTAAAAGAATTGAACATAAACGAAGGCTGAAAAACAAAGCTGCAATGCAGCAAAGTAAGCTAAAATTTATGCTATCACAAGCTAGAAAGTAGGTTGTTACTCTTTCGCATAGAAAATTAACTAATGACGAGTATTTGGTTTTATCCAGAGGTTTGAAATTCATTCCTTCACCGTCAGTCAAAAGGGCAAAGCAGGACTTATTACATGATTTCGATGAATTAGCTAGGAAAATGAGATATATCATGGTAATTTGGATGAAATTCATCCTTTCAGAGTTAAATCTGAACACGGGCCACCTTTAACCTGCAACACCCTTAAAAATTACCTGTTCCATACAAAGCACGAACTATCTTCAATGTAAATTCGAAAATTTCGAAACAATCTAAGTGTTTCACAGAGGTCCGGCATTTCATCTCTGTTAAATGATGATTCATTAATCATTAATAAAGCCGATAAAAGTAATTATGTTGTTATTTTAGAAAAGGTCAATTACCTTCTAAAAGGCGATCGCCAATTAGATACACAACATTACACCAAATTGGAAAGATTTGACCTAAAAGCACTTAGAAGTAATATAAATACATATGCCAAAGGCATGTACACCAAAGGTGTTATAGATTACTCCACTTTTAATTACCTGAATAATGGTAATAATTAAATTGATTATGGGCCTTGATGTCTTTTGTTATCTATTAATCATGTGTTTCTCTGTCTAATACGTTCTCCTATTTATTTGTATTGTAGTCCTGTAATATTGTCATTTCAATGTTATGTTTAACATTGCCATTAAAGTGCGAGGTTTGGCATGCCACAAAACCATGTTCAACCCACCATTTTTATCTTTAGAAATGTCCTGTACCAAGTCAGGAAAATGGCCATTGTTATATCATAGTTAGTTTCTGTGTGTGTAACATTTTAACGTTGTGTTTCCGTTGTGTCGTTTGTTTTCTCTTATATTTTAGTGTGAATTCACATTACTATAAGACGTACCACGGTATGGGCGTCAAGTTGGTTACCTATTCCCTATTCCCTATTCGTTACCTATTCCCTATTCCCTATTCGTTGCCTATTCGTTACCTATTCCCTATTCCCTATTCGTTACCTATTCGTTACCTATTCCCTATTCCCTATTCGTTACCTATTCGTTACCTATTCCCTATTCCCTATTCGTTGCCTATTCGTTACCTATTCCCTATTCCCTATTCGTTACCTATTCGTTACCTATTCCCTATTCCCTATTCGTTACTTATTTGATTTTAAATATCCTTCCCCCTTTTTAATTATGGCATGGAATAGTTTAATATGGCTGCCGTTACCATGGAAACGGCACAATTGTGAAAAAAATGAGCTTTTGGTTTTTGGTGAACTGTTTGGATATGCTTCAACTCAGAATCATCATATTTTAAAACAATGTAGGTGCCCACTATATACAGGTGTTGGATGATTTTGGCGATCATTGGAACTACTATGTTGCCATGGAAACTACACCAAAATTTTCAAAATGCTCAAAACTTCATGAAACTTCACAGTAATGATGAGCAACATTGGAGTTGGAATTTCCAAAATAGGTCTTGTTACCATGGAAACAATGCAAAAAGGTCAAAAATTTCAAAAATAAGAATTTTCCGCAAACTGGATGAAACTTTACAAGAATGGGAACTGGCATAGGCAGAGTTGGATTTTGAAGTTAGAATTTTCAAAATGGCCGCCGTAACCATGGAAACAGCAAAAATATCAAAAATTCAAAATGTTCAAACTTAATGAAACTTTGCAAAAATGTTACTAGACATCTGTAGATGCTCTCTTTGACTTTGGAATTGTCAAAAGGGCTGTCGCTCACCTGGTAATAGGGGGAAGGGGTGCCTTCCGTTATTGCTAGCAATTACAAATCTAGTTGTTAATAGTCTTACATATGGTAATAGTTCTGAATTGGTTGAGGTAAAATGATCTTTTTATGACCTATTTATATGTGTTTGTGCTCACGATCCTTTTACTTCATGTTCGATACGCATTTGTTCCTTACTTGTTTTTTATACGTTCTACCTTTTAACTGCTTTATGTCCGTATGTTTGAAGATGGATCTTGGTTCGACGGGATGAAATCACCGTGTTAGCGCTTGCGTAAAAACGAAGATGTGGTATGATTACCAATGAGACAACACTCCACATTAGACCAAAATGACACAGAAATTATCAACTATAGTTCACTGTACGGCCTTCAACAATGAGCATAGCCCAAACCGTGTAGTCACCTATAAAAGGCCCAGACATGACAACCTCATACAATTCAAACAACAAAACTGACGGCCGTATTTCATATACAAAAAAATAAACGGAAATATGTAACACAAAAACAAACGATAACTACTTAATTTCAGGCTCTTGTCTAGGGACAGGCACATACTTACATAATGTGGTAGAGTTAAACATGTAAGCAGGGTGTACATCGTTTCGGAGCATGCTATTACCTTGTTTAATTCGTTCCATCACTCGCTTATAATTCGCTTATAATACGTGTATCTTACGTTGCACCTTTTAAAACATGATTTTCAATTGTTTTGTTGTCTCTGGTGGAAGATTTGGGCTCTTAGAGGTGATATAACTCTATAAGTGCATTTGTATCCGTTCCAGCGGTCGGATAATACCCTGTTAAATATTCGTTACTAATTCGCTTTTAAAAAGTTTGTTGTACGTTGCACCTTTTAGAAAAGGATTTCCAATTGTGTTCATATCTCTGGTGGTAATAATGTGTTCTTATAGATGAAATACCCCTATAAGCGCATATGTACTCGTTCCAGCGATCGGTTAATACCCTGTTACCTATTCGTTACATATTCGTTACCTATTCACTTATAGTACGTTTGTTGTACGTTGCACCTTTTAGAAAAAGATTTTCAATTAAATTCATATCTCTGATGGTAACAATGTGTTCTTAGAGATGAAATGACCCCATTAGAGCGCATGTACCCGTTCCAGCGCTCGGTAAATAACCTGTTACCTATTCGTTACTTATTCGCTTTTAATGCGCGGGGTATACGGTGCACCTTGAAATAAATCGTTGTTTAATTGTGTTCAGGTCTCTGGTGGTAAGAATGTGTTCTTAGAGATGAAATGACCCTATTAGCGCGCATGTACCCGTTCCAGCGCTCGGTTAATACCCTGTTACCTATTCGTTACCTATTCGTTACCTATTTGCTTATAATACATTTTTTTATACGTTTCACCTGTTAGAAAAGGATTTTCAATTATGTCCAGGTCTCAGACGGTAACAATGTGTTCTTAGAGATGAAATTACCCCATTAAAGCGCATGTACCCGTTCCAGCGCTCGGTAAATAACCTGTTACCTATTCGTTACCTATTCGCTTTTAATGCGCGGGGTATACGGTGCACCTTGAAATAAATCGTTTTTTAATTGTGTTCAGGTCTCTGGTGGTAAGAATGTGTTCTTAGAGATGAAATGACCCTATTAGCGCGCATGTACCCGTTCCAGCGCTCGGTTAATACCCTGTTATCCATTCGTTGCCTATTCGTTACCTATTCGCTTATAATACATTTTTTTATACGTTTCACCTGTTAGAAAAGGATTTTCAATTATGTCCATGTCTCAGGTGGTAACAATGTGTTCTTAGAGATGAAATTACCCTATTAGCGCTCATGTACCCGTTCCAGTGCTCGGTAAATAATCTTGTTACCTATTCGTTACCTATTCGCTTTTAATGCGCGGGGTATACGCTGCAATTTGAAATAAATCGTGTTTTAATTGTGTTCATGTCTCAGGTGGTAACAATGTGTTCTTAGAGATGAAATGACCCCATTAGAGCGCATGTACCCGTTCCAGCGCTCGGTAAATAACCTGTTACCTATTCGTTACCTATTCGCTTTTAATGCGTGGGGTATACGGTGCACCTTGAAATAAATCGTTTTTTAATTGTGTTCAGGTCTCTGGTGGTAAGAATGTGTTCTTAGAGATGAAATGACCCTATTAGCGCGCATGTACCCGTTCCAGCGCTCGGTTAATACATATACCCTGTTACCTATTCGTTACCTATTCGTTACCTATTCGTTACCTATTCGCTTATAATACATTTTTTTATACGTTTCACCTGTTAGAAAAGGATATTCAATTATGTCTATGTCTCAGGTGGTAACAATGTGTTCTTAGAGATGAAATGACCCCATTAGAGCGCATGTACCCGTTCCAGCACTCGGTAAATAACCTGTTACCTATTCGTTACCTTTTCGCTTTTAATGCACGGGGTATACGCTGCACCTTAATATAAATCGTGTTTTAATTGTGTTCATGTCTGGTGGTAACAATGTGTTCTTAGAGATTAAATGACCCCATTAGAGCGCATGTACCCGTTCCAGCGCTCGGTAAATAACCTGTTACCTATTCGTTACTTATTCGCTTTTAATGCGCGGGGTATACGGTGCACCTTGAAATAAATCGTTTTTTAATTGTGTTCAGGTCTCTGGTGGTAAGAATGTGTTCTTAGAGATGAAATGACCCTATTAGCGCGCATGTACCCGTTCCAGCGCTCGGTTAATACCCTGTTATCCATTCGTTGCCTATTCGTTACCTATTCGCTTATAATACATTTTTTTATACGTTTCACCTGTTAGAAAAGGATTTTCAATTATGTCCAGGTCTCAGACGGTAACAATGTGTTCTTAGAGATGAAATGACCCCATTAGAGCGCATGTACCCGTTCCAGCGCTCGGTAAATAACCTGTTACCTATTCGTTACCTATTCGCTTTTAATGCGCGGGGTATACGGTGCACCTTGAAATAAATCGTTTTTTAATTGTGTTCAGGTCTCTGGTGGTAAGAATGTGTTCTTAGAGATGAAATGACCCTATTAGCGCGCATGTACCCGTTCCAGCGCTCGGTTAATACCCTGTTACCTATTCGTTACCTATTCGTTACCTATTCGCTTATAATACATTTTTTTATACGTTTCACCTGTTAGAAAAGGATTTTCAATTATGTCCAGGTCTCAGACGGTAACAATGTGTTCTTAGAGATGAAATGACCCCATTAGAGCGCATGTACCCGTTCCAGCGCTCGGTAAATAACCTGTTACATATTCGTTACCTATTCGCTTTTAATGCGCGGGGTATACGGTGCACCTTGAAATAAATCGTTTTTTAATTGTGTTTAGGTCTCTGGTGGTAAGAATGTGTTCTTAGAGATGAAATGACCCTATTAGCGCGCATGTACCCGTTCCAGCGCTCGGTTAATACCCTGTTATCCATTCGTTGCCTATTCGTTACCTATTCGCTTATAATACATTTTTTTATACGTTTCACCTGTTAGAAAAGGATTTTCAATTATGTCTATGTCTCAGGTGGTAACAATGTGTTCTTAGAGATGAAATGACCCCATTAGAGCGCATGTACCCGTTCCAGCACTCGGTAAATAACCTGTTACCTATTCGTTACCTATTCGCTTTTAATGCACGGGGTATACGCTGCACCTTAATATAAATCGTGTTTTAATTGTGTTCATGTCTGGTGGTAACAATGTGTTCTTAGAGATGAAATGACCCCATTAGAGCGCATGTACCCGTTCCAGCGCTCGGTAAATAACCTGTTACCTATTCGTTACTTATTCGCTTTTAATGCGCGGGGTATACGGTGCACCTTGAAATAAATCGTTTTTTAATTGTGTTCAGGTCTCTGGTGGTAAGAATGTGTTCTTAGAGATGAAATGACCCTATTAGCGCGCATGTACCCGTTCCAGCGCTCGGTTAATACCCTGTTACCTATTCGTTACCTATTCGTTACCTATTCGTTACCTATTCGCTTATAATACATTTTTTTATACGTTTCACCTGTTAGAAAAGGATTTTCAATTATGTCCAGGTCTCAGACGGTAACAATGTGTTCTTAGAGATGAAATGACCCCATTAGAGCGCATGTACCCGTTCCAGCGCTCGGTAAATAACCTGTTACCTATTCGTTACCTATTCGCTTTTAATGCGCGGGGTATACGGTGCACCTTGAAATAAATCGTTTTTTAATTGTGTTCAGGTCTCTGGTGGTAAGAATGTGTTCTTAGAGATGAAATGACCCTATTAGCGCGCATGTACCCGTTCCAGCGCTCGGTTAATACCCTGTTACCTTTTCGTTACCTATTCGTTACCTATTCGCTTATAATACATTTTTTTTATACGTTTCACCTGTTAGAAAAGGATTTTCAATTATGTCCAGGTCTCAGACGGTAACAATGTGTTCTTAGAGATGAAATGACCCCATTAGAGCGCATGTACCCGTTCCAGCGCTCGGTAAATAACCTGTTACCTATTCGTTACCTATTCGCTTTTAATGCGCGGGGTATACGGTGCACCTTGAAATAAATCGTTTTTTAATTGTGTTCAGGTCTCTGGTGGTAAGAATGTGTTCTTAGAGATGAAATGACCCTATTAGCGCGCATGTACCCGTTCCAGCGCTCGGTTAATACCCTGTTACCTATTCGTTACCTATTCGCTTATAATACATTTTTTTTATACGTTTCACCTGTTAGAAAAGGATTTTCAATTATGTCCAGGTCTCAGACGGTAACAATGTGTTCTTAGAGATGAAATGACCCCATTAGAGCGCATGTACCCGTTCCAGCGCTCGGTAAATAACCTGTTACCTATTCGTTACCTATTCGCTTTTAATGCGCGGGGTATACGGTGCACCTTGAAATAAATCGTTTTTTAATTGTGTTCAGGTCTCTGGTGGTAAGAATGTGTTCTTAGAGATGAAATGACCCTATTAGCGCGCATGTACCCGTTCCAGCGCTCGGTTAATACCCTGTTATCCATTCGTTGCCTATTCGTTACCTATTCGCTTATAATACATTTTTTATACGTTTCACCTGTTAGAAAAGGATTTTCAATTATGTCCATGTCTCAGGTGGTAACAATGTGTTCTTAGAGATGAAATTACCCTATTAGCGCTCATGTACCCGTTCCAGTGCTCGGTAAATAATCTTGTTACCTATTCGTTACCTATTCGCTTTTAATGCGCGGGGTATACGCTGCAATTTGAAATAAATCGTGTTTTAATTGTGTTCATGTCTCAGGTGGTAACAATGTGTTCTTAGAGATGAAATGACCCCATTAGAGCGCATGTACCCGTTCCAGCGCTCGGTAAATAACCTGTTACCTATTCGTTACCTATTCGCTTTTAATGCATGGGGTATACGGTGCACCTTGAAATAAATCGTTTTTTAATTGTGTTCAGGTCTCTGGTGGTAAGAATGTGTTCTTAGAGATGAAATGACCCTATTAGCGCGCATGTACCCGTTCCAGCGCTCGGTTAATACGTATACCCTGTTACCTATTCGTTACCTATTCGTTACCTATTCGTTACCTATTCGCTTATAATACATTTTTTTATACGTTTCACCTGTTAGAAAAGGATTTTCAATTATGTCTATGTCTCAGGTGGTAACAATGTGTTCTTAGAGATGAGATGACCACATTAGAGCGCATGTACCCGTTCCAGCACTCGGTAAATAACCTGTTACCTATTCGTTACCTATTCGCTTTTAATGCACGGGGTATACGCTGCACCTTAATATAAATCGTGTTTTAATTGTGTTCATGTCTGGTGGTAACAATGTGTTCTTAGAGATGAAATGACCCCATTAGAGCACATGTACCCGTTCCAGCGCTCGGTAAATAACCTGTTACCTATTCGTTACTTATTCGCTTTTAATGCTCGGGGTATACGGTGCACCTTGAAATAAATCGTTTTTTAATTGTGTTCAGGTCTCTGGTGGTAAGAATGTGTTCTTAGAGATGAAATGACCCTATTAGCGCGCATGTACCCGTTCCAGCGCTCGATTAATACCCTGTTACCTATTCGTTACCTATTCGTTACCTATTCGCTTATAATACATTTTTTTATACGTTTCACCTGTTAGAAAAGGATTTTCAATTATGTCCAGGTCTCTGACGGTAACAATGTGTTCTTAGAGATGAAATGACCCCATTAGAGCGCATGTACCCGTTCCAGCGCTCGGTAAATAACCTGTTACCTATTCGTTACCTATTCGCTTTTAATGCGCGGGGTATACGGTGCACCTTGAAATAAATCGTGTTTTAATTGTGTTCAGGTCTCTGGTGGTAAGAATGTGTTCTTAGAGATGAAATGACCCTATTAGCGCGCATGTACCCGTTCCAGCGCTCGGTTAATACCCTGTTATCCATTCGTTACCTATTCGTTACCTATTCGCTTATAATACATTTTTTTATACGTTTCACCTGTTAGAAAAGGATTTTCAATTATGTCCATGTCTCAGGTGGTAACAATGTGTTCTTAGAGATGAAATTACCCTATTAGCGCTCATGTACCCGTTCCAGTGCTCGGTAAATAATCTTGTTACCTATTCGTTACCTATTCGCTTTTAATGCGCGGGGTATACGCTGCACCTTGAAATAAATCGTGTTTTAATTGTGTTCATGTCTGGTAGTAACAATGTGTTCTTAGAGATGAAATGACCCCTTTAGAGCGCATGTACCCGTTCCAGCGCTCGGTAAATAACCTGTTACCTATTTGTTACTTATTCGCTTTTAATGCGCGGGGTATACGGTGCACCTTGAAATAAATCGTTTTTTAATTGTGTTCAGGTCTCTGGTGGTAAGAATGTGTTCTTAGAGATGAAATTACCCTATTAGCGCGCATGTACCCGTTCCAGCGCTCGGTAAATAACCTGTTACCTATTCGCTTTTAATGCGCGGGGTATACGCTGCAACTTGAAATAAATCGTGTTTTAATTGTGTTCATGTCTGGTGGTAACAATGTGTTCTTAGAGATGAATTACCCCATTAGAGCGCATGTACCCGTTCCAGCGCTCGGTAAATAACCTTTTACCTATTCGTTACTTATTCGCTTTTAATGCGCGGGGTATACGGTGCACCTTGAAATAAATCGTTTTTTAATTGTGTTCAGGTCTCTGGTGGTAAGAATGTGTTCTTAGAGATGAAATGACCCTATTAGCGCGCATGTACCCGTTCCAGCGCTCGGTTAATACCCTGTTACCTATTCGTTACCTATTCGTTACCTATTCGCTTATAATACATTTTTTTATATGTTTCACCTGTTAGAAAAGGATTTTCAATTTTATCCATGTCATCGGGTGGTAACAATGTGTTCTTAGAGATGAAATTACCCTATTAGCGCTCATGTACCTGTTCCAGCGCTCGGATAATACCCTGTTACTGATTCGTTCCCTATTCGCTTTTAATGCGCGGGGTATACGCTGCAACTTGAAATAAATCGTGTTTTAATTGTGTTCATGTCTGGTGGTAACAATGTGTTCTTAGAGATGAATTACCCCATTAGAGCGCATGTACCCGTTCCAGCGCTCGGTAAATAACCTTTTACCTATTCGTTACTTATTCGCTTTTAATGCGCGGGTTATACGCTGCACCTTGAAATAAATCGTTTTTCAATTGTGCCCATGTCTCTGGTGGTAACAATGTGTTCTTAGAGATGAAATGACTCTATTAGCACGCATGTACCCGTTCCAGCGCTCGCTTTATACCCTGTTACCTATTCGTTACCTATTCACTGATAATACGTTTGTTGTACGTTGCACCTTTCAGAAAAAGGATTTTCAATGGTGTCCGTGTCTCTGGTGGTAACAATGTGTTCTTAGAGATGAAATGATCCTATTAGCGCGTATGTACCCGTTCCAGCGCTCGATAAATACCCTGTTACCTATTCGTTACCTATTCACTTATATTACGTTTGTTGTACGTTGCATCTTTTAGAAAAGGATTTTTAATTCAGTTCATATCTCTGGTGGTAATAATGTGTTATTTTAGATGAAATACCCCTATTAGCGCATATGTACTCGTTCCAGCGCTCAGTTAATACCCTGCTTCTTATTCGTTCCTTATTTGCTTTGAATGCACGAGGTATACGTTGCACCTTGAAATAAATCGTTTTTTAATTGTGTTCATGTCTCTGGTGGAACGGGTACATGAGCGCTTATAGGGTAATTTCATCTCTAAGAACACATTGTTACCACCTGAGACCTGAAAACAATTAAAAAACGATTTCTTTCAAGGTGCACCGTATACCCCGCTCATTAAAAGCGAATGGGTAACGAATGGGTAACAGGTTATTTACCGAGCGCTGGAACGGGTACATGCGCTCTAATGGGGTCATTTCATCTCTAAGAACACATTGTTACCGTCTGAGACCTGGACATAATTGAAAATCCTTTTCTAACAGGTGAAACGTATAAAAAAATGTATCATAAGCGAATAGGTAACGAATAGGTAACGAATAGGTAACGAATAGGTAACAGGGTATTAACCGAGCGCTGGAACGGGTACATGCGCGCTAATAGGGTAATTTCATCTCTAAGAACACATTCTTACCACCAGAGACCTGAACACAATTAAAAAACGATTTATTTCAAGGTGCACCGTATACCCCGCGCATTGAAAGCGAATAAGTAACGAATAGGTAACAGGTTATTTACCGAGCGCTGGAACGGGTACATGCGCTCTAATGGGGTCATTTCATCTCTAAGAACACATTGTTACCGTCTGAGACCTGGACATATTTGAAAATCCTTTTCTAACAGGTAAAACGTATAAAAAAATGTATTATAAGCGAATAGGTAACGAATAGGTAACAGGGTATTAACCGAGCGCTGGAACGGGTACATGCGCGCTAATAGGGTAATTTTATCTCTAAGAACACATTCTTACCACCAGAGACCTGAACACAATTAAAACACGATTTATTTCAAGGTGCACCGTATACCCCGCGCATTAAAAGCGAATAAGTAACGATTAGGTAACAGGTTATTTACCGAGCGCTGGAACGGGTACATGCGCTCTAATGGGGTCATTTCATCTCTAAGAACACATTGTTACCACCAGACATGAACACAATTAAAACACGATTTATCTCAAGGTGCAGCGTATACCCCGCGCATTAAAAGCGAATAGGTAACGAATAGGTAACAGGTTATTTACCGAGCGCTGGAACGGGTACATGCGCTCTAATGGTGTCATTTCATCTCTAAGAACACATTGTTACCACCTGAGATATGGACATAATTAAAAATCCTTTTCTAACAGGTGAAACGTATAAAAAAATGTATTATAAGCGAATAGGTAACGAATAGGTAACGAATAGGTAACAGGGTATTAACCGAGCGCTGGAACGGGTACATGCGCGCTGATAGGGTAATTTCATCTGTAAGAACACATTCTTACCACCAGAGACCTGAACACAATTAAAAAACGATTTATTTCAAGGTGCACCGTATACCCCGCGCATTGAAAGCGAATAAGTAACGAATAGGTAACAGGTTATTTACCGAGCGCTGGAACGGGTACATGCGCTCTAATGGGGTCATTTCATCTCTAAGAACACATTGTTACCACCAGACATGAACACAATTAAAACACGATTTATTTCAAGTTGCAGCGTATACCCCGCGCATTAAAAGCGAATAGGTAACGAATAGGTAACAGGTTACTTACCGACCGCTGGAACGGGTACATGCGCTCTAATGGGGTCATTTCATCTCTAAGAACACATTGTTACCGTCTGAGACCTGGACAAATTGAAAATACTTTTCTAACAGGTAAAACGTATAAAAAAAAAATGTATTATAAGCGAATAGGTAACGAATAGGTAACGAATAGGTAACAGGGTATTAACCGAGCGCTGGAACGGGTACATACGCGCTAGTAGGGTAATTTCATCTCTAAGAACACATTCTTACCACCAGAGACCTGAACACAATTAAAACACGATTTATTTCAAGGTGCACCGTATACCCCGCGCATTAAAAGCGAATAAGTAACGAATAGGTAACCGGTTATTTACCGAGTGCTGGAACGGGTACATGCGCTCTAATGGGGTCATTTCATCTCTAAGAACACATTGTTACCACCAGATATGAACACAATTAAAACACGATTTATCTCAAGGTGCAGCGTATACCCCGCGCATTAAAAGCGAATAGGTAACGAATAGGTAACAGGTTATTTACCGAGCGCTGGAACGGGTACATGCGCTCTAATGGGGTCATTTCATCTCTAAGAACACATTGTTACCACCTGAGACATGGTTATAATTGAAAATCCTTTTCTAACAGGTGAAACGTATAAAAAAATGTATTATAAGCGAATAGGTAACGAATAGGTAACAGGGTATTAACCGAGCGCTGGAACGGGTACATGCGCGCTAATAGGGTAATTTCATCTCTAAGAATACATTCTTACCACCAGAGACCTGAACACAATTAAAAAACGATTTATTTTAAGGTGCACCGTATACCCCGCGCATTAAAAGCGAATAAGTAACGAATAGGTAACAGGTTATTTACCGAGCGCTGGAACGGGTACATGCGCTCTAATGGGGTCATTTCATCTCTAAGAACACATTGTTACCACCTGAGACATGGACATAATTGAAAATCCTTTTCTAACAGGTGAAACGTATAAAAAAATGTATTATAAGCGAATAGGTAACGAATAGGTAACGAATAGGTAACAGGGTATTTACCGAGCGCTGGAACGGGTACATGCGCGCTAATAGGGTCATTTCATCTCTAAGAACACATTCTTACCACCAGAGACCTGAACACAATTAAAACACGATTTATTTCAAGGTGCACCGTATACCCCGCGCATTAAAAGCGAATAAGTAACGATTAGGTAACAGGTTATTTACCGAGCGCTGGAACGGGTACATGCGCGCTAATGGGGTCATTTCATCTCTAAGAACACATTGTTACCACCAGACATGAACACAATTAAAACACGATTTATCTCAAGGTGCAGCGTATACCCCGCGCATTAAAAGCGAATAGGTAACGAATAGGTAACAGGTTATTTACCGAGCGCTGGAACGGGTACATGCGCTCTAATGGTGTCATTTCATCTCTAAGAACACATTGTTACCACCTGAGATATGGACATAATTAAAAATCCTTTTCTAACAGGTGAAACGTATAAAAAAATGTATTATAAGCGAATAGGTAACGAATAGGTAACGAATAGGTAACAGGGTATTAACCGAGCGCTGGAACGGGTACATGCGCGCTGATAGGGTAATTTCATCTGTAAGAACACATTCTTACCACCAGAGACCTGAACACAATTAAAAAACGATTTATTTCAAGGTGCACCGTATACCCCGCGCATTGAAAGCGAATAAGTAACGAATAGGTAACAGGTTATTTACCGAGCGCTGGAACGGGTACATGCGCTCTAATGGGGTCATTTCATCTCTAAGAACACATTGTTACCACCAGACATGAACACAATTAAAACACGATTTATTTCAAGTTGCAGCGTATACCCCGCGCATTAAAAGCGAATAGGTAACGAATAGGTAACAGGTTACTTACCGACCGCTGGAACGGGTACATGCGCTCTAATGGGGTCATTTCATCTCTAAGAACACATTGTTACCGTCTGAGACCTGGACAAATTGAAAATACTTTTCTAACAGGTAAAACGTATAAAAAAAAAATGTATTATAAGCGAATAGGTAACGAATAGGTAACGAATAGGTAACAGGGTATTAACCGAGCGCTGGAACGGGTACATACGCGCTAGTAGGGTAATTTCATCTCTAAGAACACATTCTTACCACCAGAGACCTGAACACAATTAAAACACGATTTATTTCAAGGTGCACCGTATACCCCGCGCATTAAAAGCGAATAAGTAACGAATAGGTAACCGGTTATTTACCGAGTGCTGGAACGGGTACATGCGCTCTAATGGGGTCATTTCATCTCTAAGAACACATTGTTACCACCAGATATGAACACAATTAAAACACGATTTATCTCAAGGTGCAGCGTATACCCCGCGCATTAAAAGCGAATAGGTAACGAATAGGTAACAGGTTATTTACCGAGCGCTGGAACGGGTACATGCGCTCTAATGGGGTCATTTCATCTCTAAGAACACATTGTTACCACCTGAGACATGGTTATAATTGAAAATCCTTTTCTAACAGGTGAAACGTATAAAAAAATGTATTATAAGCGAATAGGTAACGAATAGGTAACAGGGTATTAACCGAGCGCTGGAACGGGTACATGCGCGCTAATAGGGTAATTTCATCTCTAAGAATACATTCTTACCACCAGAGACCTGAACACAATTAAAAAACGATTTATTTTAAGGTGCACCGTATACCCCGCGCATTAAAAGCGAATAAGTAACGAATAGGTAACAGGTTATTTACCGAGCGCTGGAACGGGTACATGCGCTCTAATGGGGTCATTTCATCTCTAAGAACACATTGTTACCACCTGAGACATGGACATAATTGAAAATCCTTTTCTAACAGGTGAAACGTATAAAAAAATGTATTATAAGCGAATAGGTAACGAATAGGTAACGAATAGGTAACGAATAGGTAACAGGGTATTTACCGAGCGCTGGAACGGGTACATGCGCGCTAATAGGGTCATTTCATCTCTAAGAACACATTCTTACCACCAGAGACCTGAACACAATTAAAAAACGATTTATTTCAAGGTGCACCGTATACCCCGCGCATTAAAAGCGAATAAGTAACGAATAGGTAACAGGTTATTTACCGAGCGCTGGAACGGGTACATGCGCTCTAATGGGGTCATTTCATCTCTAAGAACACATTGTTACCACCAGACATGAACACAATTAAAACACGATTTATTTCAAGTTGCAGCGTATACCCCGCGCATTAAAAGCGAATAGGTAACGAATAGGTAACAAATAGTTAACAGGTTATTTACCGAGCGCTGGAACGGGTACATGCGCTCTAATGTGGTCATTTCATCTCTAAGAACACATTGTTACCGTCTGAGACCTGGACATAATTGAAAATCCTTTTCTAACAGGTGAAACGTATAAAAAAATGTATTATAAGCGAATAGGTAACGAATAGGTAACGAATAGGTAACAGGGTATTAACCGAGCGCTGGAACGGGTACATGCGCGCTAATAGGGTAATTTCATCTCTAAGAACACATTGTTACCACCAGACATGAACACAATTCAAAACAATTTATTTCAAGGTGCACCGTATACCCCGCGCATTAAAAGCGAATAGGTAACGAATAGGTAACAGGTTATTTACCGAGCGCTGGAACGGGTACATGCGCTCTAATGGGGTCATTTCATCTGTAAGAACACATTGTTACCACCTGAGACATGAACACAATTAAAACACGATTTATTTCATGTTGCAGCGTATACCCTGCGCATTAAAAGCGAATAGGTAACGTATAGGTAACAAGATTATTTACCGAGCACTGGAACGGGTACATGAGCGCTAATAGGGTAATTTCATCTCTAAGAACACATTGTTACCACCTGAGACATGAACACAATTAAAACACGATTGATTTCAAGTTGCAGCGTATACCCTGCGCATTAAAAGCGAATAGGTAACGAATAGGTAACGAATGGGTAACAGGGTATTAACCGAGCGCTGGAACGGGTACATGCGCGCTAATAGGGTCATTTCATCTCTAAGAACACATTATTACCACCAGAGACCTGAACACAATTAAAAAACGATTTATTTTAAGGTGCACCGTATACCCCGCTCATTAAAAGCGAATAGGTAACGAATAGGTAACAGGTTATTTACCGAGCGCTGGAACGGGTACATGCGCTCTAATGGGGTCATTTCATCTCTAAGAACACATTGTTACCGTCTGAGACCTGGACATAATTGAAAATCCTTTTCTAACAGGTGAAACGTATAAAAAAATGTATTATAAGCGAATAGGTAACGAATAGGTAACGAATAGGTAACAGGGTATTAACCGAGCGCTGGAACGGGTACATGCGCGCTAATAGGGTAATTTCATCTCTAAGAACACATTCTTACCACCAGAGACCTGAACACAATTAAAAAACGATTTATTTCAAGGTGCACCGTATACCCCGCGCATTAAAAGCGAATAAGTAACGAATAGGTAACAGGTTATTTACCGAGCGCTGGAACGGGTACATGCGCTCTAATGGGGTCATTTCATCTCTAAGAACACATTGTTACCATCAGAGATATGAATTTAATTGAAAATCCTTTTCTAAAAGGTGCAACGTACAACAAACGTACTTTAAGTGAATAGGTAACGAATAGGTAACGAATAGGTAACAGGGTATTAACCGATCGCTGGAACGAGTACATATGCGCTTATAGGGGTATTTCATCTATAAGAACACATTATTACCACCAGAGATATGAACACAATTGGAAATCCTTTTCTAAAAGGTGCAACGTACAACAAACTTTTTAAAAGCGAATTAGTAACGAATATTTAACAGGGTATTATCCGACCGCTGGAACGGATACAAATGCACTTATAGAGTTATATCACCTCTAAGAGCCCAAATCTTCCACCAGAGACAACAAAACAATTGAAAATCATGTTTTAAAAGGTGCAACGTAAGATACACGTATTATAAGCGAATTATAAGCGAGTGATGGAACGAATTAAACAAGGTAATAGCATGCTCCGAAACGATGTACACCCTGCTTACATGTTTAACTCTACCACATTATGTAAGTATGTGCCTGTCCCTAGACAAGAGCCTGAAATTAAGTAGTTATCGTTTGTTTTTGTGTTACATATTTCCGTTTATTTTTTTGTATATGAAATACGGCCGTCAGTTTTGTTGTTTGAATTGTATGAGGTTGTCATGTCTGGGCCTTTTATAGGTGACTACACGGTTTGGGCTATGCTCATTGTTGAAGGCCGTACAGTGAACTATAGTTGATAATTTCTGTGTCATTTTGGTCTAATGTGGAGTGTTGTCTCATTGGTAATCATACCACATCTTCGTTTTTACGCAAGCGCTAACACGGTGATTTCATCCCGTCGAACCAAGATCCATCTTCAAACATACGGACATAAAGCAGTTAAAAGGTAGAACGTATAAAAAACAAGTAAGGAACAAATGCGTATCGAACATGAAGTAAAAGGATCGTGAGCACAAACACATATAAATAGGTCATAAAAAGATCATTTTACCTCAACCAATTCAGAACTATTACCATATGTAAGACTATTAACAACTAGATTTGTAATTGCTAGCAATAACGGAAGGCACCCCTTCCCCCTATTACCAGGTGAGTGACAGCCATTTTGACAATTCCAAAGTCAAAGAGAGCATCTACAGATGTCTAGTAACATTTTTGCAAAGTTTCATTAAGTTTGAACATTTTGAATTTTTGATATTTTTGCTGTTTCCATGGTTACGGCGGCCATTTTGAAAATTCTAACTTCAAAATCCAACTCTGCCTATGCCAGTTCCCATTCCTGTAAAGTTTCATCCAGTTTGCGGAAAATTCTTATTTTTGAAATTTTTGACCTTTTTGCATTGTTTCCATGGTAACAAGACCTATTTTGAAGTTTCATGAAGTTTTGAGCATTTTGAGAATTTTGAAAATTTTGGTGTAGTTTCCATGGCAACATAGTAGTTCCAATG
Source organism: Mytilus galloprovincialis (assembly GCF_965363235.1). Classification (NCBI taxonomy): domain Eukaryota; kingdom Metazoa; phylum Mollusca; class Bivalvia; order Mytilida; family Mytilidae; genus Mytilus; species Mytilus galloprovincialis. The sequence continues at coordinate 18,275,896 of NC_134841.1, forward strand.
ATCGCCAAAATCATCCAACACCTGTATATAGTGGGCACCTACATTGTTTTAAAATATGATGATTCTGAGTTGAAGCATATCCAAACAGTTCACCAAAAACCAAAAGCTCATTTTTTTCACAATTGTGCCGTTTCCATGGTAACGGCAGCCATATTAAACTATTCCATGCCATAATTAAAAAGGGGGAAGGATATTAAAAATCAAATAAGTAACGAATAGGTAACGAATAGGGAATAGGGAATAGGTAACGAATAGGTAACGAATAGGGAATAGGGAATAGGTAACGAATAGGCAACGAATAGGGAATAGGGAATAGGTAACGAATAGGTAACGAATAGGGAATAGGGAATAGGTAACGAATAGGTAACGAATAGGGAATAGGGAATAGGTAACGAATAGGCAACGAATAGGGAATAGGGAATAGGTAACGAATAGGGAATAGGGAATAGGTAACCAACTTGACGCCCATTACCACGGTACTTTTCTATCCCAAATTCATGTATTTGGTTTTGATGTTATATTTGTTATTCTCATCGGATTTTGTCTAATGCTTAGTCCATTTCTGAGTGTGTTACATTTTATGTTGTGTCGTTGTTCTCCTCTTATATTTAATGCGTTTCCCTCAGTTTTAGTTTGTTACCCCAAATTTGTTTTTTGTCCATAGATTTACGAGTTTTTAACAGCGGTATACTACTGTTGCCTTTAAATATGCATATCTTGCCTAAAATACACCGATTAAATGGATCGGAAATAGTAAAAATCAATAAAAATGGGTTTAAAATTGATAACATAATGCCGCCATGTCGGCCAATCATATCTCAGATTGGAACTTTCACAGAATATATTGGACGTTATATCGATTATTTTTTAGTACCTATGGTACAAAAAACACACTTATATAAAGGATACGTCTGATCTAATATACAAGTTGGAAAGGATGAGGCCGAATGCAGATTGCTGGCTTTGTAGTTTTGATGTAGTATCAATGTACACTAATTGCCCGATTAATGAATTATTATCGGCAGTTAGAATTTCGTATGATCAGTTTAATAAGTCAGATTACAAAATCAAATGCCCACCTACGGATGATTTAATCTATCTCCTCAGATCCATTTTAGAGAACAACATTTTTGATTTTAATGGACAGCTATATAAGCAAACAATAGGAGCCGTGCCTAGGCCGGAAATCTGTTGATTTACAATATATTTAGTTACAGTTCAGATTGAACTTAATAAAGAGAGGATATAAGGAGATTGAAATCGAAAAGTACATAACTGAGGCATTATCATGTAATAGATCTGATTAATCAGAAAAATGGCCAAACAAAACACAAAGGAAATTCCTTTAGTATTGGCAACAAAATTTAAATTGCATAAATTAAAACAATGCATTAGTAAACATTGGGATCTACTAAAACAGGATGCAATTTGCAACGAAATATTTTCAAGCAAACCAATAATAGCTTATAAAAAGCATAAAAATATAGCAGATCTATTGACAACGACAAAATTAAAATAAATTGATATAGGTAAATCCCTGATGATGGCGGGCCTAAAATGCTTAAAACATTTCATAAATGTTATACATTTATCATTAGCATATAATACAAAAACCGCCGAAACACTAAATTAGTGTCGGATTGATGTAAAACAATTGCAAGTCTAGTAATACTAGCATCATGTGATCAATATTTTGTAATATAATTACAATAAAGTACTTATAGTATGTATACGGAGTCTTCCGAATAAGAGTGTTTGCTATCGGAATTCGGATTGATGTTGGAATACGTGGATGTTAGGTGTCATTTTTATACAAAGTTCATGAATGCGTGAGAGGACGTGAAATCATATTTGTATATCCAAGCTATAAGTCGTTCAAAGTTGTCTAAAGGACAGGGTCCTAATAGGCCCTTCTTTGCTCCCCCCCCCTATTTTTACATTTTTTATTTTTTATAAATTATGTTTTTGGAAAGCTACTTATTATGTTAAAATATTCCATGAGGTTTGAAGTTTGTTTGGATGAACTTCAAAACCACTAATTTTAGCAACTTGGTGAGGTGTGGGGGGTAAACTTTATTTTATTATTGAAATATTGTAATTATATATTATTCACTTTGCAAGTGTTCCATACAACGATTTTTTAGTATTTAAGTGCCTGCGCCAACGTGACCCAGGAATTGTTTTATTCCAATGTCATGAGAACTGTTTTTGCTATCTAAATCGCCATAATTTTCTCCGGGTCACGTCGCCGAAAGCTATTGAATTTTAAGAAACAATGTCCAAAAATCGTATTTTTTCCTTCTTTTAACCTTTTTGATGCCCATTTACGCCCTCACCCCACCAATTTTCTGAAATTAAGGATTTTGAAGTTCATCCAACCTAGTTAGTTCTAACCTCAGGGAATATTTTCACGTGATAAGTAGCTTTCCTAAACAAAATTTGAAAAATGAGAAAATAAGGGGGGGGCAAAAATAGGCCTTATCGTACCTTGTCCTTTGGTTAGATTGTACATGAAAAAACACATTTGTGTGCATAAAAAAGGACTATGAGATACAATTTTGAAATAAATTGTGGGAAGACAGGTTTTACACTATGTTTCAACGATGTTGTTTCCTTGCTACAAGTAAAACTTAAAATTTTATATATACTTTTTACGAAAAGAGTAATCTCCCCTTAAATGGCTTATTTGAAGAAAAAAATATTTTAAAAACACAAAATTTAATATTTGTTAAATTATTTTTATTAAGTTTTCTTTATATAAATTAACAGACTAACCAATAAATTCAAGATCTGTCTCCAAATTTGCAGATAGGGAGTTTGTAGCAAGGAAACAAAATCGTTGACATTTTATTTTTTAATTTTCTTAGATTAGGACTGGTATAACGTGGCAATTGCCCCTTATAATTATTTGTCAACGTCCAATGAAAGCTATCGTTACAAAAGAATTGCATTAAAATGTGATTTTTTTTTTCATGAACAATTGAGCCAAATTTAGGCATATTTCAACGACTCATATAGTGGAGTGACAAATCAGGAAAAGTCGCTTAGTTAAGGAGTTTAATGGACCGAAATACCTCACGGCTGAAAATGCACATGAAGATAGAGTTAACATTATACTTTCATTTTAGCCCTGTCGTAGAGTTTTCCAACGGTGCATTTTTTTTGTGAAATTGCGATAAAGTGTGACTTTCCGATTTTTTTCTTTTTCATTTTCAAAAACGGGACCGTTTATAACTAATTCCCAAATGAAGATATCATCACAAAAGTTGTAATCAGATGAAGCAGTAGTGTATCAGGTTTAATTTGATATCAAACTGTCTTATCATATGAACATATAAATTAAGTGGATTGGACGATTTTCAAATGTTTATGTCACTTTTTACAATGTTACCGTCTGACAAAGTATATAACATTTCTTATATATATCACCAGTGGTACATTTTCACAAAATATAGTATAATAATCAATATGCAAGAAGTTTTAATACCTAAAATTTCTAAAAAGCATGCAAATTAAGTTTTTCGGACCGTTTTATAATACTCATCATATAGCAGTTTTACTATTCGATTTTCACCTCAATAAGTCTTGTTGCTTTCCCTTTTCTTATTTCCCCCTGACTTGTGATTTGCTGTGTTTTTTACAGAAAATAAAACTGTGTATTTTCATTATTTTCATTTATAATAAGACATAATTATATCAATGTCTGTGTCTAGTTTTTGACTGAGTATATAGATTTCATGTGTTAGTGTTTTTTTAGGTGTTTTATTTCTTGTTGATTTTGTTGAATAAACTAATTTTAAACCACATTGGTACACCACAGAAATAATCCGGAAAATAAATGGACACGAGTCCTGTTAAGTTTGCTCACTCAGTTCAAAGAAAGAGTAGGCTTAATAGTAATTGGGAATTATGCGTTATTTGCCAAATACCTACTAATGAACATTTGTCAAATGTAACAGAAAAAGTGAAAACTACTCTTTTAGACGCAATAGATGTTAGACGGGGTATTGTTTATCGCCGCCTCATCGCCGCCTTTATCATGTTTATGATGAATTTGAGTCAACGAAAGTGATTCCAATAGAACAAATAAAATATCATAGGTCGTGTTATAAAGCCTATACAAGTAGAAAAAAATTGGAAACATTTCAAATAGAGAAAGAACAATGCTCAACATCGAGTGCAAACCATTCCGTGTTTGAATCAACTTGCGTTAAAACACGCTCAACGGTATTACAATAAAACTGGTCTAAATGTGTTTATTCTGTAGAGAAAAGTCCTACAAACGAGATAAGCAATTACGGCGAGTCGAGTCTTTTGAACGTGATGATAATATATTAAATGCCGCAAAAGACAAGGTTGACTATCCAATGGTAAGTTTACTCTCTATGGAGAAATGCACTGTATCACTCAACACGCATTGCTAACTACATGCTGAACTGGTAAAGGGTACCTGCTGATTATGCTTCAAATGAGTCGGAGCATGACATTGCTTTCAAGAACCTGACGGAAGTTTTACACAATGATCTGTTTTTTAATAAGAAAGTATTTTCGTTGTATAATTTACTAGACACGCCATATTGTTCCTTTTTCACAAGAAATTAGAAGTTACTGTAGATATACAACAACTAAACTGCAACATAAACTAGAAAATCACTACGGTGATCACATTGTTGTTCAGACTCAAAGAGGACAGGGTAAATTAAATGTGATTTTCAGTAGCTCTATCAGTGTTTCCGAGGCTATTCGTGTTGCCAGTAGTTTAAAAGCGGAATTAAAATTTTCTGAGATGAAAAACAGTTTTGTATATGATTCCATACATCAAGAAGATCAGACCCTACATGATGCGGCAAAAATTTTGAGCAGCAGTTAACAATCGTTCAAAATTTCGGCTGACTTTTATCCATCTCCTTCGGAAGTTTCTATCCCTACGGCTTTACAATTCATACCTACCTCTTTTATAAACTTTCTTGCCAGATTAATAGATGACAACTATTTTCATATGGAGAATGATTACAATTCACTCCCAGGAAATGTATTGCTTTAGCCGAGTGTGTGATATCTCTGCATAAAACCAGTTCACCCCTTTTAGTTTATCATTGGCTCTTCAGTTGCATCATGAATATAGTTCGAAAAATCTTTTTGAAACGTTACATTCACATGGCTTTTCTGCGTCTTACCCTGAGCTTATACAATTTCTGACTAGTTTAGCAAACCATGAAATTATAAGATCCCAAAATGGAACATACATCCCCAGTGGCATATGTCCTAAAATTTCAGGTGGAGGCTATATTCAAGAAGGGTCTGACAATGTTGATAGCAATGCATAAACTTTGATGGTAAAAACACATTCCATTTTATGGCTCGAGCAGTTTTCAGGTTGTTAATAATCCGACTTTTCAGACAGACTTAGCTAACGTCAAAATAAAACGCGGCCAAAAGATCCCTCGCTCTGGATGAAAACACTTCTGCTCTCATGTCATGGTTGCCTTTCTTTAAGCATAAAAAAAACGATTCGGCCCACCTAGATGTACCGAGCCATACAGCCAAATTGATTCATGTAAAACAAATAGATCTGACATGTCTGATATGTCTTGGGTATTGCTCCAAACACTTACACGCGATATTGTTGAACTACCTGGGTTTCTTTCAAAATGATAAAAAAACAAATAAAACCTTTTAAGACGGGCTTCCGCAAAAGACTTTCCGACTGAAAAGCAATGTCGTCTTTGCATATCCCCTAATCATAGACGCAAAACTTGCTGACATGGCGACAGTGTATACGACAATGCTGAAATGTCTAGAAATGTCAAAGGCCTCAGGTCAGAATAACCCAGTACAGACCTTCGTCCAACAGCTTTATGCCATAGCCAAACAGGTAAAGTGGTCTATGCCTCAGATTTTTCACCCGCACGTTGTGAGATTAGGTGGATTCCACATGGTTTCGTGTTACATTTCAACAATAAACAAAATATGAGCATCAGCTGGGCTTGGTGATTTTTTGGTCTATTCAGATGCATATGCAGGATGTACTGTAAATCAGATTCTCCAAGGCAAGCAATTTAATCGCGGAGTTAGAGCTTACACATTAACATATGAAACTGTGATGGCACTATGGTTCAATAAATTTTTTCAATGGTGTTCAAGCCAACGAAAAATTGCTAAAATAGACGAAAAGTTCTGGCAAACAATGCATTATTGTCATAATGCATTCAGTGTGACCTTTATACAAACGTAGTAGATCTCTCTGAATATGTGTTAGTTTTTCATAACCACTTCAAATCATCGTACGTGCATAATAATGTCAAATGTTACTGAAATATACACAAATATCTTCATTTTAATCAAAATTTCTGTGAATCGTGTTTATAGATATATATAGTGCTTTAAAACAGTTAAAGTCAAAAGTTTACTCTTGATTTTTTGTTTGTTTGTGTTGTTTTATAAAAAGGGGGACGCACATCGTCATGCATTTTAAAAATGCTATTACTCTTGCACTGGTTGACCTATTGTCATAAATAAAACTTCATATACTATCGAGTTCATGCTGACATTTATGCATCAAGACTATTTTTATAATTTCAACATTATTTTTTTATTTAAAAAAGTAATAATGAATTTCATCATTTTTACATTGAATCATGGACCGGGTGTAAACTTTACAGTACTAACTTCCCTTTTATTCTTTATTTTATCTTAACAAAATTTTCCCAAAAATATCTTTATATATTGTTATATAGTATTGCAAAGCTGAATATTAAATATGAATATTTTTTATCGATAATTTTTGTAAATAAAGATAATCTTCATCATTTTCTTCCATGTTGGCTGAGGGGGTCAACAGCACTAATCTATGTCAATATGGTATAAATATTACAAGCTGAATTTGTACAACATCCCCAGAGTTTGCTTCCATTGAAATTTTTTCTCAGTTATCATGAGGGACTACCGAGAAATTGTCCAAATTGTCCAAAAATATCGATTTTTTTAAAATCCCCCCTTTTTACCTTTGACCGCAATTATCACAAATCTGCACCTCTTTGGCATTCTACGACATGCCTTAATCGAAGGGTATTATATTTATCTTCAAAATAAGACCAAAATTAGCCGTGAGGTATTTCGATCCATTAAATTTTTTAATTTACCTTACTTGTCACCGTACTAATAGCTTCGATATAAAGATATGATTCCACGTAATCTCTCGCATTCATGATGTCCTCAATCAGAACCTCCCCCCTCACGCATGAAATAATTAAAATTTGTTGTTTTTAGATTTATTGAGACGCCTATCAACTTCGGACAGCGTATACGCCACCCAAAACGATATTCATACCCATTGACCGAAAAAAAACTAAATTTGAACTTGTAGGTCTGTTAATAGAACCATTTCAAAATTTAAATGTCAATTTTTTCGCCAATTTCTCGTGGGGCAACTGATTTTGTAGAAGTTTAAATCCATGTACAACAGTACATGCTACATGTATCTCTTCTTTAAAGTATTCACCACAGCATATCATTTTCCGATTTTCAATACTTTGATCAGTTGAATTAGAAAATAGCGATTTAGAAATGTACATACCCTTTGAAGCGGTGACAATTACTCCACTCTAGAACAACCGGAAAATCCTCTCACGGTTTTCATTGCAGAACGAAATGTTCTGTGTGTGTGTAGATTACCAGTCGTGTCGGTAAAATCTAATAAGTTCGGTAAAATTTAACTGTCTCGAGGGGAGAAATACCGTATTACACTTGTTGCAGTTGTGGAATCTATATTCAACCATTGTGTAATTTGTTTGATCTCTGTTCTTCATTGGTCACAATTCAATTATGACGTCGAATTGTCTTGCTTTTCTCTAATTTCCTCTTGTACCGACATAGGGAATAGGCAACCATGCCTGATGACGTTACATAGAAATAATACATCTTTTGGCAGATCATTTGTCTAGTCGCTTTAGTCAGTCAAATGGAAGCTCGCGTAAGTCAGTTTTGCGCCCCGTGTATGATCGTTTGCGCAGGTAATTTCATTATACCATCAGAAAGCAAGAAAACTGTTCGGATTCCAGCAACAAAGATTAGATAATTATTGTAATGACAGTAAGTTTTGCTTTTTTTTTTTTTTTTTGGTTTTCAAGATATACAAATCAATTATATTTTACAGGTTGTTCATCTCATTAAAAAAGACATATTTATACATTTAAAATTTTCGCTTTACTTTGTTATTTTATCAATTCGATTATTAGAAGATTTATTTAAGTTTACACATTTTTAGGGATAAACAATAAACAGTGGCGGATCCAGGGAGTGTAGGTAGTGAACAAACAAAACACGTTTGTTACAAATTAAACGAATTTTAGTAAATACATAAATATTGCTGTTTCAGGTGACATTTTTTGGAAGCCTCCATATGTTAAACAGTGTAATCTAACATTTTAAGACACTGGGTAAGATATACAAAAATGGATCAAGAAAGAATAATATGGTCAATTAGAAAAAAAAGCTATAAAATTAAATAAATGGAGTTATAAAGCTATGGAAAAGTTCAAACTTTACAAAATGGACATATTTTGTAATGAAGATGATTATATATTGGATGAAAATACAATTTGTCAGTAAAAAGTTAATATTTTTGATAATTATAAAACTAAATGGAGTACAAGGCTTGATTCTTATGGTCAAGGAAATAAGTTGAAAACTTATAAATTGTTTAAATTGTCATACTCTACTGAACAATATTTGATAAAAATATACCTACTCGATATCGCAGCGTATCAGCCAAATTAAGATGTGGAGTAGCACCTTTTAAAAAATGCAAACTGGTCGTTACGAACGAGTAGATCATTAGCTAAACGAATATGTTTTAATTGTGATAATATAGAAGATAAAAAAACATGTACTGTTAACATGTCCATTATATGAAGATCTAAGACAGTCTGTAATTATTGATATACTTCGTCAACATATTAAACTTTATCAAATGATGAAAAATTTATATTTTTGTTCAAAAATGAAAATGTTTGTAGTTCTGTTGCCTAAACCTGCCATAATATTTTATTACGACGAACTAGTATCTTATACTGTTGAAAATTGAAGATGTTATTTGTATGTACATGTATAAACTTTTATCCTTGATATTGCACTTTTAATTAATGTTTTGTGTAAATAACAAAACTATGTTTTAATCTGATGTTTTATAAAAAAAATGTATATAACAGTCTCTCATAGTTCTTTTAAAAATGGCATATGCATTCTAAATTTTTATATTGTATATGAAATATCATATTGGGTTTATACTGGTATGCGTGTGGTGAGACTACTATGATAAACCATTAAATCTTGAATCTACTATTTTATTCTTTTTTCATAACTCAAAGAAGAGAGTTATAGCTTGCATCAATTATTTCTTAAATAGTACGGGTAGAAAAACAAGTAATGAATTTATGACCTCAAAATCTTTTTTTTAAAACATATCTAGCCAATGTAGAAAAAAACAACACACAACAATACGCACAGTAAAACTCAGTTTAAAAGAAGTCCGAGTCCGATGTTAGAATAGGTAACAAAAGAAACTAAACAAAATGACAATGATACATAAATTAACAAAGGACTACTAGCAGTTACTAACATGCCAGCTTCAGGCCTCAATTAAACTGCAGAAAAATTATGTCTTCATCAAGCACACTCCATCCCGTTAGGAGTGTAGTATTATATCATAAAATATATGAGAGGAACGTAAGCCCGAGTCCCACTATCTAGACAACGATCGCACCATGCTGTGGTATAAGCGGCATGAAAATGTTATTTTTCGTTGTTTTCACGATGATACTACGTCCTCATTACGATTCTACAACGATCCCGCTACGATTAAACCACGTTCTCACACGCTTTTTCAACGATAATCAAGATCCTACTACGCTCATCCCGTTCTCAATACGACCATACCACGAGTTCTCAGATTGCAACACGATCTTACCACGCTTCTACTGCGATTATAGCACGTTCTTACTACGATTATACTAAGTTCATACCGCGATCTCACTAGGTTCTTAGCAATAACGTCAACATCGTGTTCCATATCAATACTGTTCCATGCTTTCTATTTCTGATTAAAACGTAGATTTCTCGGAAACAACACAGTTATGCCACCAAAATCTACCAGAACACGTTGGCGTTCTGGTATGAGTAGATGTTAAGGCTGAGGGAGCTCTGATAGTATCGAATCCTGATCCAGCAGAGATGTCGGACTGACTCCAATCAAACCTGAATCACAACATATTGCTGGTCCATCAAGCTCAAATGACGATGTTTAGTGAACAAAAGCAGGGAATACATAGATGTCTCAAGCATGGTCGTTGCGCCGTTCGAGAAAAGGACAAGAAGTCCAAATTACAAACAATAAAATTGAGAATGGAAATGGGGAATGTGTCAAAGAGACAACAACCCGACCAAATAAAAAACAACAGCAGAGGGTCACCAACAGGTCTTCAATGTAGCGAGAAATTCCCGCACCCGGAGGTGTCCTTCAGCTGGCCCCTAAACAAATATATACTAGTCCAGTGATAATGAATATATAATAAAACAAACTAATGCCTCGTTCACACGGACATTAAATTCGAATTGAATTCGAATCGAATGCGAATCGAATTCCCTAATTGCGTTCACACACTCTTCTTTTTTAATTCGAATTGATTCGAATTGGCTAATTCGAATTATCCAATTCGCATTAGAAATACGCTTTTGTCAATACCAATTAAAAGTTAACGTCGTTTGCACAGTAAATCAAATTTGACGCGTATTGTAATTCGAATTAGAATTGACGTTAGGACGTCAAACGTTTTGAATGCAAATTAAACTAATTCAATTAGTTAATGCGAATCGAATTCGAATTACGTGTGAACTCAGCATTAGTGTTGAGAGCTTTTATATATTTTACTAGTATGTAAAAATAACAATGAGCATTATGGTCGTAGTATGAACGTACTTCAGGTCGTAAGAAGAGCGTGATAAGGACGGCATGGGCGTGCTAAAATCGTATTATGGTCTTGAACAGCGTGGTGTAAACTTGGTATAGTCGTAGTGGAAGCGTAGTTGGGTCGCGCTGAGAATGTGATTGTCGTAGTGAGGTCGTAATAACGTCGCTGTGAGATCTTTTGATATACAGAATTAAATGGTAAGTTGATCCTCTATACATTGCTTAATGATTAATTCAGCTGACATCGATATTCTCAAATGGTTTAGAATTAAATTCAGCACATTCATTATTCGTATCTTTGCCTTAATCAAGAGATTTTCAAGTGGATCACTAAGGAAAATCAGTCGGAGAACATAAACACAATCTTTTTACCCTCTTAGTGTACAAATTAACGTAAAAACCAGACTTAATTAACTAAATAAAGTATATTTCAAGTGGTGGTAAAAGTTTCAACCAGTTCTTTGAAGCCAGAAATAAGAAAATTACACTTGTTTGAATTTCTCACTGTACGATCAGTCTCGCTTGTATAGATTTTGAAACTGTATAATCGGTCTTTATTTCACTGTATTCTAGTGGTGATTTCAAAGTTATTTACGATACATTAGAAGGTGGCATTTTTTCTGAATAACACAAATATATTTCAATAAATCACATCCTGAAATACGTTTTAGCTTGATAGGGTGTACTCGACTTACTACATTAAGTATAAGGATGTTTAAATGTTGCTTAAATAAGAGGGTTTGTTGTATATATCAGTTTCAGAAATGTCCAATCTTCAACCAACCAACCGATTTTTCTGTGGAAAATCCTGTTAAAAAGGTGAAAGTACATAATCAAATTATTATCATTTTCACAATGCAATCATTACAATGACATATATGGATTAACCCAGAAATCGCGTTAAGGTTCATCGTAAGGAATTGAAAAATATGGCCGTGTTTACACCTCCAAAATTACTATGAGTACAGACAAACTGGTACATCCAGGAAAGTTTTAAGGCATGGCAGGAACTAGATATATAAAAGTTATATGAAGTCTACGTTTCAGAAAATTAAAAACTTACCTGGATTTTGATGTTCATTTTTTTCCAGTCTGCAGAAGATAGCAAAATAAACAAACACCCGAGTTTCATTTGATACGGTCCACTCAGTTACACAGTTTAAACCTGTTAAATCACCTATTGTTTACAGGTGTCTATTGTCCATCTATTGTCCATTTAAATCAATACTACTCACAACATTGATTATATGAGGGGAGCTTCTCAATCGTTTTCACTACTAAGTTAATTTTTGCACCTTCTGGAGGAACGAAAAAAAAATGGATAGCAAAATCTATAAAAGTTTATAATTTTCTGAAACATAAAATGCATTTAAAATTTATATATCTAGTTCCTGCCATCCCTTAAAACTGTTGCAGGTGTATAAGTTAGTCTGTACTCAGAGTAAAATTTAGGGTGTAAATACGGCCATTTTAGCCAAAAGGTTATGATGAACCTTAAATAAAACTGATAAAATCCTTTTCATTTAAAATTCATTCGTTATTGATACAGGTAATTGTAAACTTACCCAAATCATATCACATAAATTAACCCCCTACGCAAAGCTTTCTTTATCCATTTTTGTAATTTTAAAAGAGACAAGCTTCACTGGGGTAAAGCTGATGACCGTAACTGCATTCACGGTCATCCCAAGATGTCGGATGAAAAATTAGGTCAGTTTCTGTATTGTCTGTTAAAGTGTTTCTATATCATTTTCTTTACAAATCATACATTGAAACGATGTAAATTTATAAAAGAATCACTCGGAAATCACTAATTACTTCCGCGAAATGTGCATGAAACGGGAAATTCGATTTGAAAAAATCGCCAAGATGACCGTAAATCACAATCGAGATGACCGTAACAGAATCAGAGATTCATAACAAGGCTGACCGTAACTGCTTAATTTTAAGATGACCGTAATTTGTAAATGATGACCGTAACTTTTAAAGGATGACCCTCAATTCTAAGAAATATCCGTATTTATATAACTATCGTTTTATATCAAATGATTAATCGTGTTGGTATACACATATTAATATGAGAGTTTAATCCTATAGGTAGAAGAAAATAAGACGTGCTTCAAATGCAAAGATTACCATATGTATCTTTTTTACAGTAGAGGGTTTAATTTTTAAAATGAATTTGACAAAAGACATGCAAATGAACAGGAAGGGAAAAAATTCTACAAAAGCGCGATAAAATGACACCTTACAAGCATAATGAAAAAAATGCGGTGCACAGCCTTCAACTGCTCGACAAAAGATTTGTTTTTGTTTCTTGGATTCCTTTAAAAGACATATAATAAATACACATTTTTAAAAATGCCAAAAATTTGCATGTACACCCATTGATATTATATCGTCTTTCATTTTGTCATGCAAATAAAATAACAGAAACATTTTGAAAATATCATTCGAATAAACTAGTGAAGGTGAGCTCCAGCAAAGTAGATCCTTAAAATAGTATTGTACGAAAAGCGTATCACAAGACGGAACGTTGTCAATTGTATATATACAGAAATGTTATTCATACAGTCAGGATTCTACTTCTTCAAAATTATCTCCCCATTACGCCAGTTCATGCTCACAATCGTAGAAATGGAAGCCATTGTAGGGATGACGCTCTGCCAATTTTGCTCTTGAAAACTGATAAATTTATCCACATAGCACCATTACGATTGATCGTTATATGTCAGTTATATTTTAAAAGACAAATGTATCTACTAGCTAATGAGCATTAGTTAATGATTTTGTCTGCATTGATTCAACTTAAAAATATTGTCTGTCCGGATGTCAGATGGAATTTTTTAAAATTCGTAAGCATTTAAAAAAATTCTAATTAAATATTTCGTGGAAGGGCAGACTAAACATTTTCAGTAGTTGAAGATTATAAACCTTAGTTATCACACACAAGAAAATCATATTTTTTCAAAGATATCCATTTTCATCATCCAAATTAAAAGACTGTCGTCAAGTACTTTTAGAAAAAATAGCTATTCGAACACACCTACTCTGTTTTTGTGATTCTTTAGATAGGTATCTCACTTGACCCATATATTTCATCTTTTCGTACTGTCATTTTTTTACGTTATAAAGTCAACCTGTAGCTTTGATATATAATAATGATAGAATCTGAAGCGAGATGCTATATAAAATACTCTTGCTTTGTACGTTTTAAAGACAAAATATACACCCCAAACATGCCCTAACATAAAAAGGTGCACTCGATTTTTCTCGTTTCGATACAATCGTTACCTGTTTTGGGGATTTTTTTCTTGATTCACATAATGGAAGGACAGACACGAAAATTTCTGAACTAAAAGATTGATATGTTCTCCGTCCGTGATAAAAAAAAATCGGAGGTTATGCATTTTCTACATCCAACTTATAGATACTATATACAAAAAAGAAGATGTGGTATTATTACCAATGAGACAACTATCCAGAAAAGACCAAAATGACACAAACATTAACAACTATAGGTAACCGTAAGGCCTTCAACAATGAGCAAAGCCCATACTGCATAGTCAGCTATAAAAGGCCCCGATAAGAACCATGTCGTCGACTTGATATCTTATTGTTTTGCATTACTATGTAATAGATACATTGAAAACTTATGCAAATGGTGTTTTTAAAATAAGAAAATTGTCGTTTTATTTGTTTCTATTAACTTTTTAAAATTTTGTTACTATATCAAACATTACATTTAACATTTATCGCTTTCTCGATAAACACAGAGCTTCGATTCTTTTGTTCTATTTCAAAAGTGTTTCCGCCTGCATATATCAAGACAAATTAAGATTTTAATCTGCTTCCTCTGGAACCATACACATGGGCTCGATTACCAAATATTCGTATGTATTATTAATGTTTTTAATGCTCCATTTATTGGCATTATGTTTTTCTGGTCTGTGCGTACGTTCGTCCGTTCGTCTGTTTGTTTGTCCGTTTGTCCAGCTTCAAGTTAAATAAAATTGAAACTTAGTACACATTTCCCCCTATGGTATGATCTTTTTAATTCTAATGCCAAATTACAGTTTTATCCCATTTTCATAGTCCACTTAACATAGAAAATGATAGTGTAGATGAGGCATCCGTGTACTAGGGACACATTCATGTTTCTTCAAATTTTCGTCGTATCGCTGTCAATTTGTGTTAAAATTTTAACGTCGATATCAATAAATATTTCATTGTTTACGAGAAAAATGCAATTTACGGTCATCCTTTACAAGTTACGGTCATCTTTTTACCAATCACGGTCATCTTTTTACCAATCACGGTCATCCTTGTTTTATGTTACGGTCATCTTGAAAATATTTTGATTATGATTTACGGTCATCTTAACGATTTTTTCAAATCGAATTTCCCGTTTCATGCACATTTCTCGGAAGTAATTAGTGATTTTCGAGTGATTCTTTTATAAATTTATATCGTTTCAATGTATGATTAGTAAAGAAAATGATATAGAAACACTTTAACAGACAATACAGAAACTGACCTAATTTTTCATCCGACATCTTGGGATGACCGTGAATGCAGTTACGGTCATCAGCTTACCCCAGTGAAGCTTGATTTATGTTTTCACCAATTGGTCTACGGCGGACGGTGTAAATAATCGTTAAAAATGTAATAGCTAAACAGATAACTGCAACGATACACTATTACAAAGTCCACAAGCGAATCATGTATTGCTTTTTTATGCTTTTGATTTTAAATAAGACTGACGGAACAAAAATACAATTATGTTGCCGTCTACAAAATTCATCAGAAATATATTTGTATTGTCTGATGAAAGAAATTACACGTTATAGTTCCGGCCTAGACAGTTCATGTTATCACATAGACATGTATATACCTTCAAATTGCCGTTGTTTGTTTGGTTTTTTTTCAAAAACAAGACTGAACATACAGTCAAAAAAATTGAAATCGCTTCTAGAATACAGTCAGTTTTAGACTGATCGTACAGTAATTTATTTTGGGATCCTCAAGGAAAACATATTTTTAATGAGAAATACGAATATTCTACTTAAATACGAAAAGAATATTGAAACAGTATATATTTAACTGTAAACTGATGCAAATATTTGCAAAAGAAGATTATTTGCTTTGTATTACGAGAGCAAAATTGTCCATCGATTTCACTTTTTTCTATCAAGTTGGTGTGATGGCAAAACCGTCCTGTTAGCCAGTTGGAAATCATCGCTTCGAAAATGGCGACTTCCGGATAGCGTACAGAATAGTATCAACACTTTGAAGTTGGCCACGCTCATCACGATCTTGAATACCTCACCACGACCGTGGTACGACGTTACTGCGATCTAACCGATTGTACTACGATCATCATTTTTTTTCACAGATCGTAGTGCGATCGCTAGTGGGACTGCAGTAGTATATGTATTTAAAGTTAGGTTCACACTGCCGATCAGACCAAGTCGATCAATCCCGATCAAGACAAATTAAGCGATTGGGAGACTGGTCTGCCTCAATCGACATGAATGTTCGGGGTGGTCTACCTTGGTCGTCATCGGTCTGACTTTCTACCCGAGAGTTTTTGGTAGCAATACAGTTAGGAGTTTAGTTTCGCATTTTGGCCCCGATGGATTTTTCAAATAGGAAAGTTATTGTGTAATGAAATTCATTTTTAGACAGCTGAGTGCTAATTTAGCCTTCAAGATGGTTTATAAGAGCATCAAGATTATTTTTTACATGTTTTATGGGCTGTTTTCTGTTTGAAAATCCGTATTTTCATAGCTAGTCGATTTTCCATTGGTCCAGAAATTAATGTAATGTTTACCAACACTTTTTTTCTACACGAAGTTTTTGACGCAATTTTACAAAAAAAACAGATGAAAGACATATGATTTTCATTGGATTTGCTGAATGATATATGTACACAGCTTCAGAAAATGTATCTCTTCAGGCGATTGAAATTCTACTTTTAGCCAAATTTTGGGGAAATATGTGACATCTTTTCCCCCCTTTTTGCAATATTTTATAGCAAATAAATGCAGATTGTTGCCATGGATACACCCAAAAGAAATTATATTTTACCATTTTATATACTGGATATAAAATCTATGGAAGATTCTAATTACATACATATGCCCATATATGACACAAACAGTTAGCTTAATATTGCAAGAAAGCAATGAAAAGGGGATGGTAAAATTAATATATGGGCAAATTTTAATATTTTTTCCTAACTATTCATTGCTACCTTATGACATACTTACCAAGCTCAGAATTGTATAATTTAGGCACCAGTCCTTTTGCGCCAATTACTGTTTTTCGGAGGTATCATTTGCGCTAAATTTTGTTTTCCAAATGTATCAATGGCGCCAATATTCGGAACTCATTTACGCCAATTTACCTGTTCACATATCTATCATAAATATTAATGATTAATATTTATTCTTATTGTTGGCTTTAAAAGAATCATATGTTGATAGATATTTAACCATCTGGAAAGAAATGACTTCAACTGCATTACACAATCTATGTACACAGAGAGTAGAACATTTACTGCTTTACTGAATATTTAATACAAGTTATGCCAAAAGAGAAGAAAAAAGAAGCTTTTACTGAATATGTTTTAGCCACATATGTTGATGACACAGTGCTATGTTCCGACTTTCCGTATGGGCTGAAACTCTATCTACCGCAAGACGTACCAGTAACGGAGCAATAGAATTCCACAGAAATTCTTCCGAACTGTTTTATGCATTTCATCCTTCAATGTTTGTCTTTTTTGGCAATAAAGTGAAGTTACAAGCTACTACATACATTAAATTGAGAAGCACTCATGCAGCAGCAGTGAAAAAAAAGTATGTTGCAGAAAAGGAAACATTTACCGTGTAAACTGCATGTTCCAAGTCCGAAAAAAGGAGGAGGGAAGTCATTGCTCTTCTAATTGGCGCAAACGTATGTTTTATTTTTGGCGGAAATTATACCATGTAATTTTAAAACAGGTGGCGCAAACGTAGCATTGCAGAAAAAAAGTTGTGACGCAAAAGGACGCAATTTTTTGGCGCAAACGGATTTCTCCCATAATTTAAGACTTTTCATGTCACAAATCTAGTGATATTTAGATTCTAAATCAACTTCTGAGGAAATTAAGTGTTTAAGAATGACACAACATGTCAATTTTATTGTTTACAGTCCTTAGCAACCAAATTTAGACATTTTGACACAAGCCTTAAGCTTATATGTGTACTCTATCGGCTTAACTCTTGCTTCTAATGGATTGGGCTGCATGTAGTAGCCTAAGTATTGAACATGTTGGTTTTTTTCTTGCGAATATATCAAATTATTGTTTTTATCAAGATTTCATGTTACATTGTGGCATATATTGAATGAATAGTTAAATCAGATGTAAGAAATTGATTCCCCATCACCAAGTTTTTGAATCAAGTCTTTGGTATGCAATAAGCATAAAGATTAACATTTTTATGCTTGAAATTGCAAAATTTTATACAATTTTGCATCATCAGAGATCTTATTAAGATTTTCAACATTAAAAAATTGGTAAAAAGAGGTATAGTTTTTAAGATTTTGCAAAAAATTGAGGTAGAGACAAGATTTTACATTTGACTTGGCACCTTTCTTTAAAATCAGTTTTTGTCGCGTTTCAGTGTCAACTGCTAACCTTCATAAAATATTCATAACTCAACCAATTTTCAAAAATAAAAGGCCATTTTACTCGTTTTAGCTAGCAGAACACAGAAAATAAGTTAAAAGGGAGAATTAGAAAAAAATATTTACTATTAATAAGGTAGCAATACAAAGTTAGGAGATTAGTTTCTCATTTTGGCCCCGGTGGATTTTTCAAATAGGAAAGTTATTGTGTAATGAAATTCATGTTTAGACAGCTGAGTGCTAATTTTGCATTCAAAGATGGTTGCAAATAAAGAGCATCAAAATTATTTTTTACATGTTTTATTGGCTGTTTTCTCTTTGACAATCGGTATTTTCATAGCTAGATCAGCCATTGGTCCAGCAATTAATGTAATGTTTACCAACACTTTTTTTCTACTCGAAGTTTTTGACGCAATTTTACAAAAAAATGAGATGAAAGACATATGATTTTCATTGGATTTGCTGAATGATATATGTACACAGCTTCAGAAAATGTATCTCTTCAGGCGATTGAAATTCTACTTTTAGCCAAATTTTGGGGAAATATGTGACATCTTTTCCCCCCTTTTTGCAATATTTTGTAGAAAATAAATGCTGATTGTTGCCATGGATACACCCAAAAGAAATTATATTTTACCATTTTATATACTGGATATAAAATCTATGGAAGATTCGAATTCCATACATGTGCCCATATATGACACAAACAGTACGCTTTATATTGCAAGAAAGCAATGAAAAGGGGATGGTAAAATTAATATAAGGGCAAATTTTAATATTTTTTCCTAACTGTTTATTGCTACCTTATGGCATACTTACCAAGCTAAGAATTGTATAATTTAGGCACCATTCCTTTTGCGCCAATTACTGTTTCTCGGAGGTATCATTTGCGCTAAATTTTGTTTTCCAAATGTATCAATGGCGCCAATATTCGGAACTCATTTGAGCCAATTAACCTGTTCATATATATATCTATTATAAATATTAATGATTAATATTTATTCTTATTGTTGGCTTTAAAAGAATCATATGTTCATAGATATTTAACCATCTGGAAAGAAATGACTTCAAATGCATTAGACAGTTTATGTACACAGAGAGTAGAAAATTTACTGCTTTGCTGAATATTTAATACAAGATATGCCAAAAGAGAACAAAATAGAAGCTTTTACTGATTATGTTTAAGTCACATATGTTGATGACACAGTGCTATGTTCCGACTTTCCGTATGGGCTGAAACTCTATCTACCGCAAGACGTACCAGTAACGGAGCAATAGAATTCCACAGAAATTCTTCCGAACTGTTTTATGCATTTCATCCTTCAATGTTTGTTTTTTTGGCAATAAAGTGAAGTTACAAGCTACTACATACATTAAATTGAGAAGCACTCATGCAGCAGCAGTGAAAAGAAAGTATGTTGCAGAAAAGGAAACATTTACCGTGTAAACTGCATGTTCCAAGTCCGAAAAAAAGGAGGAGGGAAGTCATTGCTCTTCTAATTGGCGCAATCGTATGTTTTATTTTTGGCGGAAATTATACCATGTAATTTTAAAACAGGTGGCGCAAACGTAGCATTGCAGAAACTAGAGGCTCTAAAGTGCCTGTGTCGCTCACCTTGGTCTATGTGAATATTAAACAAAGGAAGCAGATGGATTCATGACAAAATTGTGTTTTGGTGATGGTGATGTGTTTGTTCATCTTACTTTACTGAACATTCTTGCTACTTACAATTATCTCTATCTATAATGAACGTGGCCCAGTAGTTTCAGTGGAAAATGTTAGTTAAAATTTACAAATTTTATGAAAATTGTTAAAAACTACTATAAAGGACAATAACTCCTTAGGGGTCAATTGACCATTTCCGTCATGTTGACTTATTTGTAAATCTTACTTTGCTTAACATTATTGATGTTTACAGTTTATCTCTATCTATAATAATATTCAAGATAATAACCAAAAACAGCAAAATTTCCTTAAAATTACCAATTCAGGGGCAGCAACCCAACAACAGGTTGTCAGATTCATCTGAAAATTTCAGGGCAGATAGATGTTGACCTGATAAACAATTTTACCCCATGTCAGATTTGCTCTAAAGGCTGCGGTTTCAGAGTTTTAAGCCAAAATCTACATTTCACCCCTATGTTCTATTTTTAGCAATGGCGGCCATCTTGGTTGGTTAGCCAGGTCACGGGACACAATTTTTAAACTAGATACCCCAATGATGATTGAGGCTAAGTTTGGTTTAATTTGGCCCAGTAGTTTCAGAGGAGAAGATTTTTGTAAAAGATAACTAAGATTTACGAAAAATGGTTAAAAATTGACTATAAAGGGCAATAACTCCTAAAGAAATCAACAGACCATTTTGGTCTTGTTGACTTGTTTGTAGATCTTACTTTGCTGAACATTTTTGCTGTTTACAGTTTATCTCTATCTATAATAATATTCAAGATAATAACCAAAAACAGCAAAATGTCCTTAAAATTACCAATTCAGGGGCAGCAACCTATCAACGGGTTGTCCAATTCATCTCAAAATTTCAGGGCAGATAGATCTTGACCTGATAAACAATTTTACCCGATGTCAGATGTGCTCTGAATGCTTTGGTTTTTGAGTGATAAGCCAAAAACTGCATTTTACCCCTATGTTCTATTTTTAGCCATGGCGGCCATCTTGGTTGGTTGACCAGGTCACCGGACACAATTTTTTAACTAGATACCCCAATGATGATTGTGGTCAAGTTTGGTTTAATTTGGCCAAGTAGTTTCAGAGGAGAAGATTTTTGTAAAAGATTACTAAGATTTACGTAAAATGGTTAAAAATTGACTATAAAGGGCAATAACTCCTAAAGGGGTCAACAGACCATTTTGGTCATGTTGACTTATTTGTAGATCTTACTTTCCTGAACATTTTTGCTGTGTACAGTTTATCTCTATCTATGATAATATTCAAGATAATAACCAAAAACAGCAAAATTTCCTTAAAATTACCAATTCAGGGGCAGCAACCTATCAACGGGTTGTCCGATTCATCTCAAAATTTCAGGGCAGATAGATCTTGACCTGATTAACAATTTTACCCCGTCAAATTTGCTCTAAATGCTTTGGTTTTTGAGTTATAAGCCAAAAACTGCATTTTACCCCTATGTTCTATTTTTAGCCATGGCGGCCATCTTGGTTGGTTGGCCGGGTCACCGGACACAATTTTTAAACTAGATACCCTAATAATGATTGTGGCCAAGTTTGGTAAAAGTTGGCCCAGTAGTTTCAGAGGAGAAGATTTTTGTAAAAGTTAACGACGGACGACGACGACGACGGACGACGGACGACGGACGCCAAGTGATAAGAAAAGCTCACTTGGCCCTTTGGGCCAGTTGAGCTAAAAAAGTTGTGACGCAAAAGGACGCAATTTTTTGGCGCAAACGGATTTCTCCCATAATTTAAGACTTTTCATGCCACAAATCTATTGATATTTAGTTCTAAATCAACTTCTGAGGAAATTAAGTGTTTAAGAATGACAAAACATGTCAATTTTATTGTTTACAGTCCTTAGCAACCAAATTTAGACATTTTGACACAAGCCTTAAGCTTTTATTTGTACTCTATCGGCTTAACTCTTGCTTCTAATGGATTGGGCTGCATGTAGTAGCCTAAGTATTGAACATGTTGGTTTTTTTCTTGCGAATATATCAAATTATTGTTTTTATCAAGATTTCATGTTACATTTTGGCATATATTGAATGTATAGTTAAATCAGATGTAAGAAATTGATTCCCCATCACCAAGTTTTTTAATCAAGTCTTTGGTATGCAATAAGCATAAAGATTAACATTTTTATGCTTGAAATTGCTAAATATTATACAATTTTGCATCATCAGAGATCTTATTAAGATTTTCAACATTAAGAAACTGACAAAAGAGGTATAGTTTTTAAGATTTTGCTAAAAATTGAGGTAGAGACAAGATTTTACATTTGACCTGGCACCTTTCTTTAAAATCAGTTTTTGTCGCGTTTCAGTGTCAACTGCTAACCTTCATAAAATATTCATTACTCAACCAATTTTCAAAAATAAAAGGCTATTTTACTCGTTTTAGCTAGCAAAACACAGAAAATAAGTTCAAAGGGAGAATTAGGAAAAAGTATTTACTATTAATAAGGTAGCAAAACAAAGTTAGGAGATTAGTTTCTCATTTTGGCCCCGGTGGATTTTTCAAATAGGAAAGTTATTGTGTAATAAAATTCATTTTTAGACAGCTGAGTGCTAATTTAGCATTCAAAGATGGTTTATAAGAGCATCAAGATTATTTTTTACATGTTTTATGGGCTGTTTTCTGTTTGACAATCGGTATTGTCATAGCTAGACCGGCCATTGGTCCAGAAATTAATGTTATGTTTACAAACACTTTTTTTCTACACAAGTGTTTGACGCAATTTTACAAAAAAATGAGATGAAAGACATATGATTTTCATTGGATTTGCTGAGTGATATATGTACCAATTCAGAAAAGGTATTACTTCAAGCGATTGAAATTCTACTTTTAGCCAAATTTTAGGGTAATATGTGACATCCAACCCCCCCCCCCCCCCCCCCCCTCCCCCCTTTTGCAATATTTTATAGCAAATAAATGCAGATTGTTGCCATGGATACACCCAAAAGAAATTATATTTTACCATTTTATATACTGTATATAAAATCTATGGAAGATTAAATTACAATTACTTTGTCATTTCTAGGATTAAATTAAATTAATGATTACAGCATTTCTGAAAGTGTCTGATTAAATTAATGATTATATTGGAAGAGTAATCAAGATTACATCTGATTACAATGAATTAAAAAGATACTTTTGAATGATGTGAATGAACAAACGTTTAATATAAATAGAAAGGATTTTGTTTGATTTATTATAAAATGATAACTTCAAACTTCATCTATTCAATAAACCACAAAAGTTCACTACATATAATATATGCATGAACATTGTGTCACTGGTTATGACCCATAACACTTTATCATCATTGATCTCTGAATTATTTTGACTTCAATTAAATATAGCTTTATATTAAAAGAGTTTGCTGTTTGTCTTCTGACCTCTTTCAGAACTTGTATCTATTTCAAGTTGCAGTTTACTAAGGCCTGAAACATATAATTGTTTTATATGTCTCTGCTTAGGCAAATTATGATTTTTCAATACTGTTACAGATTTTTTTTACTGAAGTATAAAAATTTATTAACATGCTTTATAAAGTAAACAAATATATTTTAACATGTTAAATATTTATTAAATATGAATAACATAAAAGTTGATTTGTTGACCATGAACACAGTTAATGATTTTTTTCATTGTAATCAAAATGTAATCAGAAAGTAATCAGGATTACAGGATATTTTGAAAAGTAATTGATTAAATAAAATTACATGTACTCATATTGTTGGCTGATTAATGATTACAATGATTACTTGAAAAATTGTAATTAATTACAGCTGATTAACGATTACAATTACAATTACCCCAAGTCTGCTATTAATAAGGTAGCAAAACAAAGTTAGGAGATGAGTTTCGCATTTTGGCCCCGGTGGATTTTTCAAATAGGAAAGTTATTGTGTAATAAAATTCTTTTTTAGACAGCTGAGTGCTAATTTAGCCTTCAAAGATGGTTTATAAGAGCATCAAGATTATTTTTTACATGTTTTATGGGCTGTTTTCTGTTTGAAAATCCGTATTTTCATAGCTAGACCGGCCGTTGGTCAAGAAATTACTGTAATGTTTACAAACACTTTTTTTCTACACGAGAATTTGGACGCAATTTTAAAAACATGAGATGAAAGACATATGATTTTCATTGGATTTGCTGAATGATATATGTACACAGTTTCAGAAAAGGTATTACTTCAGGCGATTGAAATTCTACTTTTAGCTAAATTTTGGGGAAATATGTGACATCTTTTCCCCCCTTTTTGCAATATTTTATAGCAAATGAATGCAGATTGTTGCCATGGATACACCCAAAAGAAATTATATTTTACCATTTTATATACTGGATTCAAAGATGGTTATATTACCTTAGCTGTATTTGGCATAACTTTTATCAATTTTGGTCCTTAATGCTCTTCAACTTCGTACTTTATTTGGCCTCTTTAACTTTTTGGATTCGAGCGTCACTGATGAGTCTTTTGTAGACGAAATGGGCGTCTGGCGTATGTACAAAATTTAGTCCTGGTATCTATGATGAGTTTATTTATAAGACCATCAAGATTATTTTTTACATTTTTTATGGACTGTTTTCTGTTTGACAATCCGTATTTTCATAGCTAGACCGGTCATTGGTCCAGAAATTAATGTAATGTTTACAAACACTTTTTTCTACACAAGTTTTTGACGCAATTTTACAAAAAAGATGAGATGAAAGACATATGATTTTCATTGGATTTGCTGAGTGATATATGTACACAGTTTCAGCAAAGGTATTACTTCAGGCGATTGAAATTCTACTTTTAGCCAAACTTTGGGGAAATATGTGACATCTTTTCCCCCCTTTTTTGCAATATTTTATAGCAAATAAATGCAGATTGTTGCCATGGATACACCCAAAAGAAATTATATTTTACCATTTTATATACTGGATATAAAATCTATGGAAGATTAAATTACAATTACTTTATCATTTCTAGGATTAAATTAAATTAATGATTACAGCATTTCTGAAAGTGTCTGGTTAAATTAATGATTACATTGGAAGAGTAATCAAGATTACATCTGATTACAATGAAATGAAAAGATACTTTTGAATGATGTGAATGAACAAACGTTTAATATAACTAGAAAGGATTTTGTTTGATTTATTATAAAATGATAACTTCAAACTTCATCTATTCAATAAACCACAAAAGTTCACTACATATAATATATACATGAACATTGTGTCACTGGTTATAACCCATAACACTTTATCATCATTGATCTCTGAATTATTTTGACTTCAATAAAATATAGCTTTATATCAAAAGAGTTTGCTGTTTGTCTTCTGACCTCTTTCAGAACTTGTATATATTTCGAGTTGTACTTTACTAAGCCCTGAGACATATAATTGTATTATATGTCTCTGCTTAGGCAAATTATGATTTTTCAATACTGTAACAGGTTTTTTGTACTGAAGTATAAAAATTTATTAACATGCTTTATAAAGTAAACAAATATATTTTAACATGTTAAATATCTATTAAATATGAATAACAAAAAAGTTGATTTGTTGACCATGAACACAGTTAATGATTTTTTTCATTGTAATCAAAATGTAATCAGAAAGTAATCAGGATTACAGGATATTTTGAAAAGTAATTGATTAAATTAAATTACATGTAATCATATTGTTGGCTGATTAATGATTACAATGATTACTTGAAAAATTGTAATTAATTACAGCTGATTAACGATTACAATTACAATTACCCCAAGTCTGCTATTAATAAGGTAGCAAAACAAAGTTAGGAGATGAGTTTCGCATTTTGGCCCCGGTGGATTTTTCAAATAGGAAAGTTATTGTGTAATAAAATTCATGTTTAGACAGCTGAGTGCTCATTTAGCCTTCAAAGATGGTTTATAAGAGCATCAAAATTATTTTTTACATGTTTTATGGGCTGTTTTCTGTTTGAAAATCCGTAATTTCATAGCTAGACCGGCCATTGGTCAAGAAATTAATGTAATGTTTACAAACACTTTTTTCTACACGAGAATTTGGACGCAATTTTAAAATCATGAGATGAAAGACATATGATTTTCATTTAATTTGCTAAATGATATATGTACACATTTTAAGAAAAGGTATTATTTCAGGCGATTGAAATTCTAGTTTTAGTCAAATTTTGGGGAAATATGTGACTTTTCCCCCCTTTTTGCAATATTTTATAGCAAATGAATGCAGATTGTTGCCATGGATACACCCAAAAGAAATTATATTTTACCATTTTATATACTGGATATAAAATCTATGGAAGATTCTGATTACATACATATGCCCATATATGACACAAACAGTAAGCTTAATATTGCAAGAAAGCATATAAAAGGGAATGGTAAAATTTATAACGGCAAATTTTAATATTTTTTCCTAACTGTTTATTGCTACCTTTGACATGTCAAAAACATTCGTGTAAGGATCGAGAAGCCAGTCACTCGAAAAGAGATCGAGAAGAGGTCGAGTAGCGGTCGAGTTGATCGGGCAAGGGTCGTGTAGGGATCTAGGTTGGTCGGAACACAAATAGTTTACCGATCAGTACTCGTTCATTGTGTTCTTTACTCGACTCATATCCGATCATTTTCCGATCAACGCCAACCAGTTCGATATGAGGCCCAGATTAACTCGACCAATTCCCGATCGTTTCATAATCACTGCGACTTCTATATTTTGTCATCCAAGACCAACTCGACCAATATCCGATCTCTACGCGACCACACTGGACCACTATTCGATCTATACTCGGCCATACACGATTCTCTAAAAATGTGTTCAACTCTGATGAACTCTCATAACTTTTCTCCTGCAAAATTATATTGGCACTATTTATTTTTTAGCTATACACAAATTCCTCTATGTACAGTATGCGTCTGTATTTTTGCAAGGAGATGTAAAATTTTAAAGGAGAGACAGCAAATACCAAAGGAACAATCAAACTCAAAGGTCGAAAATAAACCGACACAGCCATAGCGAAAAACGAAAGCCGACGAGAAGACAAACAGCAGTCTATAAACACAACATAGTAACAACACGAAACCCAATAAAACCTGGAATTATCTCAAATGTTCCGGGTTGAATGTAAATCCTGCATTTTTGCCCCATGATTTTTTTTCAAATATGAAGCAATTGTGCATAAAAATTCATTATTAGACAGCTAATGACTAATTTAGGCTTCAAAGTAATTAGTTTTTAAGAATATCCATAGTATATTTTACCTGTTTAATATGCTATTTTTGTTTGACTGTCCGTATTTTCCGTATGTCTAGATTTTTTTGTAGTATAAAAATAAGAAGATGTGGTATAATTACCAATAAGATAACTCTCCACATGAGACCAATTGACACAGACGTTAACAACTATTTGTCACCGTAAGGGTCGAATGTTTACAAAAACTTTTTTTTGAACGGTTTTTGACGCAATTTTATAAAAGAAAATGAGACGAAAGACAACTGATTTTTATTTGAATTCGTCACACAGTGATAGATATATGTAAACAGTTTCAGAAAAGATATCCTCCAGGGGATTGAAATTCGCATTCGGCCAATTTTTTTGGACAACATGTGACATCTTTACCCTCTTATTGCAATAATATTAGCAAAAACAAGCAGGTTGTTGCCATAGATACACCAAAAAGAAATATATTGAACCATTAAACTACTGGATATCAGATCAGATCTATGGAAAATACTGATTACATACATATGCACATATATGACACAAACAGTAGGCTTAATTTGTAAGGAAGCAAAAAAAGGAGATAGTAAAATTTATGTATATTGCTTTCTAACATCAGTACTTATCGAGTGACAAATCTGATTTCGTTGTGCCTTTTTCAAGAAAAGAGCAGTAAAACTCCCATAACAAATCAGCGACCTTCTTTACTTTCAGGATGTTTTTATAACCTTTAGGGTCCTCTTTGTTGAGCTCCTGCAAATCTCTCATACTTTTGATTTTGCCATTTCATTTGGGACTTTCCGTTTTGAATTTTGAATATTGCAAGTTCAGTATTTTTGTGTTGCCCACACAAGGGTCGACGTGTTAGCCACTGCATCATCTAGATTCTCGGCACCCTTTGCTGTCTATCCCTTTTGTTCGTCTTCTACGCTCTCTTCAAGCTCCGTCACAGCTATTAACCTATCTATCTAAGCACTAACCACCTTGCCAAATAATCAAACTGCTGCTTTATTCCCATGTAGATACTTTAAATGTATAATTTCCCCAGACATTCTGTGAACTACTGAATCTAACCAAATAAACCAAGAATGTGTCCATATTGGACACAGATAATCCCCCAGCATATAACTCTATAAAGAGTCATTACACAAGAACGATAACAGTGACGCCACCCAAAATCGCACTTGATCTGTGTTTTATGGTATTAAGCATTGTGCAATTTGATTGAGGCAAAATTAAATTAAAAGAACGCAAACTAATTGGTGGAACGTACGTAAACGTACTTACGGACGGATAAGGGTAACACTTAATGTCCCCTATGCTGCAGCGAGTGATATATAAAAAACAGATGTTTTTTTTATACTGGAATTGTACATACCCGACCAATGCCTGACTATCCCTACGACCCCTATACGATCAAGTCGATCTTGTCTGACCGAGATCAGGCTGAGATCGAGGATATTTGATTTGGTTGAGCTAGTCGGGTAAAGATCGTGTAGAGATCGTGAATTGGTCGGAATCATCGAATATGTATTAAATTAGTGGTCGGGTTGACGTCGTGAATGGTCGAGTCAAGTTCGTGTACAGTCGGAAAGCAGTCGGGTAGAAGTCGTAAACAGGCCCGATCAAGAATTTGGTCACGCTTGGTCGTGGAAATTTGGACAATCGGGATCATCGAGTTGATCTGATCGGCAGTGTAAACCCAGCTTAAAACGCTTTCAGATTTTACAATTATATTAACCAGACGAATTACGTTCCATTGCCCTACAACTCTGGTTTACTCAGTTAAAAATGTAAATTGAACTCTAATAAATAAGTTAGATTATTATATGATTAAAAATATTGCATGAACAGTTACTTACTTCCTGGCAATTAGTCGTACATGTTGAATTTTAAATAGTAGGTCGTTTGTCACGCATTCTTATGTTTTTCAACGAATTCCTGAATAGATTTATGGGGTTTACAGACGAAAGAATAGTTTATCAAAATATAAAAAATTAAGAAAAATAGGGAATTAAAAAATAATGAACAAGTGGGTGCTAAATTATATAAAAAAAAAGAACAGAAGAATGAGTGAAAAATAGGAACAGAGACTATGGCATGCATGGAAATCATTGAATATAATTAAAGTCCACACCTATCGAGAACCTCTAAAATGTACAATGTTGAAACTTACAAAGTTACAAATCTTTTCTCTGCTCTATCGAGTTTTTGTTGTTCCCGCACCTTTAATGTGATTTTTTATTTAAAGTTGGGTTTTTTGTTAAACAATGAACACCAATATAATATTGTTAGCCAACAGTTTTTATTTGCGGGTCGTATTTCCATATTATAGAATAAAGTATTGTATTCACTAAAATGCATAACAATACCCGCAGTTGTACGGAAATTACTGAACTAATAGATTAATACGTTTGATACGGTGCTTTTTGTCCGCAATTCGCTTTTTGTCCGCTTTTGCTTTTTGTCCGATAATTTTGCTTTTTGTCCGAAACTTTTGCTTTTTGTCCGTTGCTTTTTGTCCGTTTTGCCTTTTGTCCGATTATTTTGCTTTTTGTCCGAAACTTTTGTTTTTTGTCCGTTGCTTTTTGTCCGTTTTGCTTTTTGTCCGATAATTAAGTCTCCCAAACAAAGTTTGGAGACTTATTGTTTTTGCTCAGTTCTTATTATTTTTATTATTCTTCTTCTTCCTCTTCCTCTTCCTCTTCCTCTTCCGCCACTTTAAAAAATGAACTTGTCCGCAGCGTTTCTCCAAAACCGCTTGTCAGATTGACTTAGAATTTCATAAAATGGTAGACTAATATGTCTAGGTGAGCCATCAATCTTTCGTTTGTGCATTGGGGTCTGTTAAGGGGTATTTGGGGGGTAGAAAGGAGGAAGGGGTTTACTATAGAACCCTATGGGATTTTATTTTCTAAAATTTTCAAATGAATATAACTTAAAAACTGTAAGTGATAGATACCTGCAGTCTTCAGAATTGATTATAGGACAATAAAACAAATCACATGAAATATAGGGGGAGTCCCTGGGAGTTCATCCCCACCCCCTTCAATTTGAGAACATGCTTATATTTTGTAAACGGTCCAGATCCCTACCCCTAAACCATATATATTCTTGAATGGGATGATAAAACAAATCAAATGAAATTAATGGGAGGTCCTAGGGGGTCATCCCCACCCCAGTCAATTTGAGAATGTGCTATTATCTTGTAAACGGTCCAGATCCCCACCCCTAAACTACATATATTCTTGTAGGGGACAATAAAACAAATGAAATGAAATTAAAGGGAAGTCCCTAGGGGGTCATCCCCACCCCCTCTTGTTTGAAAACTTGTAAACGGTCAACATCCCCACCCCTAAACCATATATATTCTTGTAGGGGACAATAAAACAAATGAAATGAAATTAAAGGGAAGTTTTTAGGGGGTCATCCCACCCCCTCTTATTTGAAAACTTGTAAACGGTCAACATCCCCACCCCTAAACCATATATATTGTTGTAGGGGACAATAAAACAAATGAAATGAAATAAAAGGGAATTCCGTAGGGGGTCACCCCACCCCCTCTTGTTTGAAAACTTGTAAACGGTCAACATCCCCACCCCTAAACCATGTATATTCTTGTAGGGGACAATAAAACAAATGAAATGAAATAAGAGGGAAGTCCCTAGGGGGTCACCCCACCCCTCTTGTTTAAAAATTTGTAAACGGTCAACATCCCCACCCCTAAACCATATATATTCTTGTATGGGACAATAAAGCTAATCAAATGAAATTAAAGGGAAGTTCCTGGGGCTTGCCCCACCCCGTTCAATTTGAGAATGTGCTATTATCTTGTAAACGGTCCAGATCCCCACCCTTAAACCATATACATTCTTGTAGGGGACAATAAAACAAATGAAATGAAATGTAGGTGAATTCCCTGGGGGTCATCACCACCCCCTCCTGTTTGAATACTTGTAAATGGTGGAGATCCCTACTCATAAGCCATATATATTCTTGTATGGGACAAAAAATCAAATCAAATGAACATGGGACCATATGAATGGCGAGTTATGGGAGCTTTGTTTGGGAGACTTCGTAACAGCATCCTGTTACAATTACTTCTTGTTTTGCTTTATGTCCGATATAAAATGTGTATATTTTTGGCAGGTTTCATTTTGAACTTCAAAATACCATGTCCTTTTAGGAGTTAAATACAGACCATACTCACATTATAAATGATTTGTACATGAAATTTCATGTCTTTTACAATATATCGCATTACCTCTAAAATGGCTCGAAGCCCTTATATCCTAGACCCGTATGTGTTGGTCAACAGAGGGCAAGGGGAATACTCTTGTATATCCCTAAGTCTAAAAAACAACTATTGAAAGCTGGCTAAACTAAGACATACTCCAGGTAGGCCATTATACCAGAAGAAGAGGTAGTCAAACCCTTATAAATGGCTTATAGCACTTATGTCCTGGATCTACACGAGTTTATCAGCAACGAATTAAAAGGGGCATGAGTTTCGCCGGTATATCACGAAGTAAAAATAAACCTCATTATTGCCAGCTCTTCAAACTAAGAGATTCTCCACGTTGGCCATTATACCAGAGGTATAGGTAGGCAGTGCCTCTTAAATGGTCCATGGGCCATGGCACTCATGTCCTCGACCCGTACGAGTTGGTCAGAAGAGGGTAAGGGGAATACTCTAGTATATCACACAGTCCACCAAAAATAGTGACGGCTGCCCAAACTAAGACATTTTTAGTGCGCCCTTATACTAGATGTTGGAGTAGTCATTCTCTTAAAAATGGCTCATAGCACTTATGCTATAGACCCGAACGAGTTTGTCAACAATGAGTTAAAAGGGGGATGAATTAGCCCGGTATATAACGAAGTTGAAATAAACTGTTGCCCGCTGGCTAAACTAAGAAATTATCCACGCGGGCCATAATATGAGAGGTAGAGGAAGGGATTGCCTCTATAAAATGACCATGAGCACGTATGACCTAGAGTTAGTCAGCAAAGTGTAAGGTTGGTACCCTAGTATATAATAATAAAGTCGAACTAAACTATTGCTGGATGGCTAAGAGATTCTCCGCGTGGGCCATGATACCAGAGGTACATGTTGTCATTGCCTCTAAAATGGCCTAAATCACTTATTCCCTAGAGAAGTACGCGGTATCATCAAAGGGTTTAAAAGGGAGTTGGAACCTCTGTTTACAAAGAAGTCGAAATAAATTATTGCCGGCTTGCTTAAGTACGAGTTTCTCCAAGTTGGCCATTAATCCTAGGTTAAATGTGTGCATTGCCTTTTAAATGGCTGATAAAACTAACGCCCTAGACCTGTACGAGTTTGTCAGCAAAAGGTTAAAGGGGGGATGCGATGCCTCTTTTTACAACGAAAATATAAATTAAGCAGACTGGCCTAACTAAGAGATTCTATACGCGGGGTATTATATCAGAGGATGAGGTAGGCATTACCTCTAACATAGCCATAACACGTATGTCCCAGACCCGTGTAAGTTAATCAGCAAAGAGTAAGGGGGTACCTAAGTATATCACAAAGTCGAAATAAACTATTGCTGGCTGGCTAAACGAAGAGATTCTCCACATGGGCCATGATACCAGAGGTAGAAGTGGCGCCATAGCCTCAAAAATGGCCACTTATGACGTAGACCCGTACCAGTGCTTCAGCAAAGTGTTAAAAGGGGGAGGTGGTATCTATGTTTACAACGAAGTCGAAATGAATTATTGCCGGCTGGCCAAACAAAGAAATTCTCCACATAGGCCATTATTACAAAGGTAGTGGTGGACATTGCATCTAAAATGGCCCATACTTCTTATTCCATTGATCTGTACGAGTTTGTCAGCAAAGGGTAAGGAGGGTACCCTGGTATATAACAAAGTCGAAATAAACTATTGCCGGATGGCCAAAAATAAAAGATGATCCACGTTTATCATGATACCAGAGGTAGAGGTGGGCCTTGCCTTTAAAATGGTTTATAGCACTTATGCCAGCAAAAGGAAAGGAGGGTATTTTAGTATATCGCAAAGTCGTTATGAAATATTGCCGGCTGTTCAAACTACGAGATTCACCACATGGGCCATGCTACCAGAGGTATAGGTGGTCATTGCCTTTAAAGTAGCCTATAGCACTTATATGGCATATACCCGTACGAGTTTTTCAGTAAAGAGCTCAAATGAGGAGGTGGTACCTCTGTTCACATTAAAGTCAAAATAACTGTAGCCGGTAGGCCAAACTCCGGGATTCTCTACGTGGATCATTATACCAGAGGTAGAGGTTTATTTCGACTTCGTTGTAAACAAAGGTAACACCTTTTATTTTTAACCCCTTGCAGGCAAAATCGTACAGGTCTTTGGAATTAGTGTTATATGCCATTTTAAAGGCAATTACTATATCTATCTCTGGTAAAATGGCCTACGTGGAGAACCTCTTAGTTTGGCCAGCCGGCAATACTTTATTTCGACTTTGTTGTAAACAGAGGTACCATCTCCCCCTTTTGATTCATTATTGTCAAACTCGTACGGGTCTAGGGCATAAGTGCTATAAGAAATTTGTATGGCAATGCCCTCCTCCATCTCTGGTAAAATGTCCTACGTGGAGAATCTTTTAGTGTGGCCAGCCGGCAATTATTAAAGTGTATTTCGACTTCGTTGCAAACAGAGGTACCACCTTACCCTTTTAATTCATTGTTGTCAAACTCGTACGGGTCTTGGGCCTAAGTGATCTGTGCCTTTTTTTAAGCCAATGTCTACTTCTACCTCTGGCATCATACCCCACGTGAAGAATCTCTTGGCCAGCCAGCAATTGTTTATTTCGACTTTTTTATATACCAAGGTACTTCCCTAACCCTTTGCTGACTTACTCGCTGGCTTATCCCTTATTGTAAGTAAGTAAGTTCAATAAATATAAGACTATATGCCAGGTCTTTCTGACAACCAATTACAAACAAATTGGGGTTTATCTAATGAGGCTTTTCCCAGGATGCAATTGCTCGTAGACTGTATACAGTTGACCAAATAATCCACAAATTCCGCAAAAGGATCTTTTAATTATAGGCCATGTCCATTTAGACATTAAGCAACAAAAGCCCAGCATGACCGATGCATTTGTCTTTAACATCTCCGATATTGATTCCGCGTGGCCTTCCAATTGACATGAGTGTCCATTGGTGTTCATTGTTAAACCTTTGGAGCTATATCAGTTTGTGTGGAAATTAAGAGCACGATGACCTTCCCTTGGTGATAACAACATGACCAACAACCATATCGTGTGTTACCAAAAGCCGTCAGCGATAGTCACACCGACAATTTGCTACCTTCGTGGACAAAAGCCTGGCTTTTCGCTGGATCCTAATTAACATCTAGTGTTGTCACTACCATTTGCTGTAGAGATTTAGTTGCACAACATAACAGAAACATTCTTTGTAAATACTCTATGTTGATATTTTAACATTTGGATGGTTCATATACCAATTGTAGCCGAAAAATGATAATGAAACATTTCTGTTTAATATCGATCTATTGTTGGAATTGTAAATTTTCATATTCAATTTTTGTTTGTTTAAAGATGACCATTTTAAATAAAGATTTTAATTTTTTAAAAAGCAAGTGTTAGATTTGTGCTTTTATTGCCACTCAGTTCATATAACCTGTCATTTTAGTCGAGCCTGTAACTTTTGTTGCAGAAAGCTCGACATATGAATAGTGATCCGGCGGCGGCGTAAGTTAACTTCTGAAAAGCTTAATATTTTAGAAGGTGGAAGAATTGGATGCTTCATACTCTGTATATAGATGCCTCATGTTACGAAGTTTCTGTCAGTCACATGTTCAATGTCCTTGACCTCATTTTCATGGTTCAGTGATCACTTGAAAAAAAAGTTCAGAATTTTTGTAATGTTGAATTCTCTCTTATTATAAGTAATAGGATAACTATATTTGGTATGTGCGTACCTTGCAAGGTACTTATGCCCGTCAGACAGTTTTCACTTGACCTCGACTTCATTTCGTGGATCAGTGAACAAAGGTTAGAATAAGTTTTGGTGGTCAAGTCCACATCTCAGATACTATAAGCAACAGGGCTAGTATATTCGGTGTATGGAAGGACTGTAAGGTGTACATGTCCAACTGGCAGGTGTCATCTGACCTTGACCTCATTTTCACGGTTCAGTGGTTATAGTTAAATTTTTCTGTCTTGGTCTGTTTTTCTCATACTTTATGCAATGAGTCTACAATATTTGTTGAATGGAATGATTGTAAGGTGTACATGTCTAGCGGGAAGATATCATCTGACCTTTACCTCATTTTCATGGTTCAGTGGTCAAAGTTCAGTTTTTGAGTTTTGGTCTTTTTATCTAATATTATATGCCAAAGGTCACTATATTTGGTGCATGAAAATATCTTATGATCTATATATAAGTCTCCCAGGTTTTATTTGACCATGACCTCAATTTCACGGTTCATTGCACAGTGTTAAGTTTTTGTGTTTTGGTCTGTTTTTCTTAAACTATAAGTAATAGGTCAAGTATATTTGTTGTATCGAAGAATTGTTAGCTGTTCATGTCTGCCTGGTATGGTTCGTCTGACCTTTACCTCATTTTCATAATTCATTTGGTCTTTGTTTAGCTATCTTGGTTAATATTAAGTTTATGTGGCAGTTGTAATAAATCTTTATACTTAGGGCTATCAACATAATATTAATGATGAGTAAAGTAGGCGAGACATTTCAGTGTGCGCACTCTTGTTTAAATGTGCTTATTTATCCGAGTACTGGACTGCATTCCAGTGGCTTTCATTCGTTTACTTTTTGACCAGACACAAGTTGGTTCCTTTTTCCTTTTTCCTTTTTCGATATTCAAATTTTGAAAAATAAAGGAACCAACTTGTGTCTGGTTTACTATTGTGTAAATTTTATACAGATCAGTATTTTTTCAAATGTTTTACCAATATTTTAGCTGCATGTAACATCTTGAACACTCAGAACAGCAAAACAAAATTTAGATTTCAGAAATAAATAGCCTTGAGTCATCGACGAATAGCCGATGATTTTAAGAGTTGTTTCCGTTAAAGGATGATTCCTTTTTTTTTGTGCAATACTTGCTCTTTCGGAGGCTCGAGGGTAATTTCAGCAAAAATTTTATCATTTTTGTTTTCATTACAAATTTTATTTATTACACTATTAGTTATAACTTTATGAATTGGCTCAAAAATCAACCCAAAAAATCGAATGATTTTGGCCTCAGATTTATTTTTCAAATGTTTATATCACTGTAAAAGCTCCAAATTGTCTCCCTTTAGTGCAATAATGACATTTTGTTTTGGCATTAGAATTAAAATGTCTTTTTCAACTCATCGGTGACCTATAGATATTTTTCAAATATGCTTTACGTAAACTAAACAGTTGTAAAATTAAATCGATTTCTGTAATTTAGTTCTTTTTTTATTTCGATATATATATCTCTCTATTTCTCCTATTAGTTCAACTTAAAAAAAGTACCTTAACAAAAATGGTTGCTTCTTTCGAGGGCAGATTGTGAGCTTAAGTGAACGATAACCCCATGTTTTTATTTGATTTTTCTATTTAGTATATGATAAAAGTTCATCTATAGAAAAACAAGCAAAATCCTACATGTATATTTAAAAAATAATGGATTAATACCCTCCAGTCCCCTTAACGACAAAAAAATAAATAGAACATTACGTTTAAGTATCACCTACAGTATTTTACAACCTCCATTGGTGATACATTATATTTATTTCTGCTGTTGTTTTATATAAGTTATTGTCCTGAATAAACATCTTTATGCGTTTTTGCGTTTTTGCGTTTCAGTTTTTATTGTGAAATTTCTTCAATCAGCCAAGACAAACTTTAAATTTCGCCTTAACGATGTTTTCGCGAGAAATCCATGTATTATTATCGAATGACTACATTTAATCATTGTCTAGTGCCCTAAAATGAGATTTTCCGAGACGCTGGGTTTGAAATGGGATACCCTATTTAATTTAAACAATATTTGCAATCTTTTCAAAAAGATGAAGATGGGAATTTTCGTTCCTTATGAAAGTGTTCGCAAGGAGTTAAATTATAAACTCCTTATAGGATTACCAAAAAGCAACTATTAAGGACCCCCTTGGAATAAAGATCTTCCAAGACAACGTGTTCGAGAGTTTGAGTTTAATACATGACTTTTTAAAACTTAATGGACGGAGCAGGATTATCTTACTCTTCCAGTTAACCATACATCATCACAGTTGCATTGGTTCTTGTTGCTCAGATTTTAAATTTCAATGATTTCGTCCGAGACCACAATTGTCGTCCCTTGATTTTCGTTATTAGTCCCTAGTGATAACAGTGGGTTACTTGCCAATAATTTTTATACCCCTTCCAAATTTATTTCTCCTTGTTTAATGCCTCACATTGTAAGTAGGGGGGGAGGGAGAAATTACACTGTAAAAAAATTTGGGTCCAGAATTTTACAGGAAAGTAGTGATTTGGTCCAGCTGAAAAAGGTTAAAAATTAGCACTTCGGAAGCTGTCAAAAGATTTCAAGACACCCTAAACACAAAATTGTCCATATTTTGAGTTAGACGCGATGAATTTTTCTATAATTTTGATATAATTTGTCCCAAAATTAGTACAACACACTGTAAAAGTTTCATTGAGAAAGCGCAGGTGGGATTTTTTTGATTTTCATTT
The DNA here is from genome assembly GCF_965363235.1 of Mytilus galloprovincialis. Classification (NCBI taxonomy): domain Eukaryota; kingdom Metazoa; phylum Mollusca; class Bivalvia; order Mytilida; family Mytilidae; genus Mytilus; species Mytilus galloprovincialis. The sequence goes on from NC_134841.1 coordinate 18,314,149, forward strand.
ATGTTCTAAAAGAAATGCACTACGAATTAATTGTGTTCTCGGACCATTTGTTTTGTGGACTGTTGTGTATCTTGTTGTTTTTCATTCAGCTGCGGCTTTGTTGGTTTGTTTCAACCCTTTTTAGTGTGATTATCCTTTGGTACACTTTGCCTCTCTCTTATATATGATATCGCAATAATTATATATATGTAAGCGTTCATATACATTTATATGGATACAATATTGAATTAAAATAGATATAATAATTAGATGAGTGAAAAAAAGAAAATGAAGTAATAATTGTACGTGTAAGGAGTTGGCATTCTTATAAAAAAGAAGATGTGGTATTATTGCAAATTTATGAGACAACTATCCACAAAAGACCAAAATGACACAGACATTAACAGCATTAGGTCACCGTACGGCCTTCAACAATGAGGAAAGCCCAGACAGCATAGTCAGCTATAAAAGGCCCCGATAAGACAATGTAAAACAATTCAAACGAGAAAACTAACAGCCTTATTTATGTCAAAAAAATAAATGAAAAAACAAATATGTAACACATAAACAAACGACAACCACTGAATATACAGGCTCCTGACTTGGTACAGGCACATACATAAATAATGTGGCGAGGTTAAAGTCTTTTACACAAGAAATATTTTAGATCTTGTTATATAGACTAATTCTTATTCATTCTGGTCGTAAGTTAGTCTGTCATCCTCAAACGTGTGAGCAATGGTGTACGTACACCAATTTGTAGAATACATGGGATATTCAAAGACTTAAACGAACGTTAAGTCTCAGAGGCATGACTTTTTATTAGTTGTTAGTGGATTTGAAATAGCTGTCAGATAACTGCGAGTACTCTCAGATCTGTTCATTGTGACTTTTTGTGTCGGGATGTATAAGTACCCGGCCACGTCCACTTGTATTTGTGTCTATCTGATGAGTTAAGCCTTTTTCAACTGATTTTTATAGTTCGTTCTTATGTTGTACTGTTATACCACTGTCCCAGGTTAGGGGGAGGGTTGGGATCCCGCTAATATGTTTAACTCCGGCACATTATTTAAATCTGTGCCTGTCCCAAGTCAGGAGCCTGTAATTCAGTGGTTGTCGTTTGTTTATGTGTTACATATTTGTTTTTCGTTCATTTTTTTACTTAAATAAGGCCGTTTGTTTTCTCGTTTGAATTGTTTTACATTGTCTTATCGGGGCCTGTATAGCTGACTATGCGGTATGGGCTTTGCTCATTGTTGAAGGTCGTACGGTGACCTATAGTTGTTAATGTTTGTGTCATTTTGGTCTTTTGTGGATAGTTGTCTCATTGGCAATCATACCACATCTTCTTTTTTATATGTTCGAAACTTTAGAATAGTTTAGAAATTTATCAAATCAAATAATCCTTGAGTGATGGTTTCGTTATTGAAATTCTAAATTGATGTTTAACCGCGCTAAATATTATATATGATAATCATACGAATAAGTCAGGAACGGAGTTATAATCTGTAATTCAATAGTTGTTGTTTGTTTCTGTATTTGTTTGTCGTATATTGTTTTGTAAATCAATGGTTTTCTCGTTTGAATAGTTTTATCATTATGTTAAATGGTGTCGGCGTTTGCTACATGTGGAAGTGCACACATTTACGACATGTTATTGCTTAAACGCACAGTTTCTTCTTCCCGCTAATAATATATAGTCACCATTTGCACTTATATGCGAATGGCCGATTGACAGTCGCTCCAAAATATTTTGCAACATTTCAGTTAAAAAAAAACTTTTTTAAGTCTGGTAATATTTTCGTCATATTTCCAACAACTTTATTTTTCTTAAATATTACAAATATAACAAACAAACAAACTTCATTTTTGGAACACTATCACAAAGTTTACGTAATACATGTGTAGCTATTTATTTAGATAAACTGTATTAATCCATACATTTCGGAATTATTTAGCAACTATATCCAAATGACGAGGAATTTCGAGGTTATTTAAGTAATAAGATTAAGGAAACTTTGGTTAACACAACAGCATTTTCAACAAAGTAGTTTATTTTTGTTTGACAAACTCGAAAAGAGGGGGAAAAGTAATAAAATGGTTACTTAAGCATTTACTTAATTTCTATCACGAAATAAATGCGTTTAATATTTTAGATACAGATACAATATAGTGCATTCGTAAATGTAAAACACTTTTTAATAGAAAATTTAAAAGAGATACATCAACAGTGTTTATTTTAAAATTGCTCTCAAGTCTGTAGGGCTTATTCCCGATTGTCCCACTTTTTTTTTAATTAAGAGCTCATATTGTCCCACATGAAAAGTTCTGACTGGTCCACATTATTTTATGAGGCGAAATGTTCTTATCCCTTGTTAGATTGTCTCTATGGTTTTGTTTCAGATATATAAGCCAAAATCTACATTTTATGCGATGCTCTTCTTTTAGACATTGCGGCCATCTTAATTATTGGGCGGGGTCATCGGATACTTTTTTGAAACTAAATACCCTAAGGATGATTTTGGCCATGTTTGCTTTAATTTTGCCAGTAGTTTCAGAAGAGAAGATTTTTGTAAAAATTAATGACGACGACGAATAATGAGAAAATGAGAAAAGCTCACTTAGTCCTATGGTCCAGGTGAGCTAAAAAGCAAAACGGACAAAAAGCAACGGACAAAAAGCAAAAGTGTCGGACAAAAAGCAAAATTATCGGACAAAAAGCAAAACGGACAAAAAGCAACGGACAAAAAGCAAAAGTATCGGACAAAAAGCAAAATTATCGGACAAAAAGCAAAACGGACAAAAAGCAACGGAAAAAAAGCAAAAGTATCGGACAAAAAGCAAAATAATCGGACAAAAAGCAAATCTCGGACAAAAAGCACCGTATCATACGTTCTCCGTCCGCGTTAAAAAATATATCGGAGGTTATGCATTTTCTACATTTAACTTGCACCTTGATGGATACCCATGTCGTCGACTTGATATCTAATTGTTCTGCTTAATAACTATGTAATAGATAAATTGAAAACTTATGCAAATGGTGTTTTTTAAATAAAACACCTCGTAATTTTAAAATTTTTGTTACTATGGTAAACATTACAGTAAGCATTTATCGCCTTCTCTAACAGGGTCCTACTAAAAAGTGCCCAGGAGCGCCCGGGTGAAGAAAAAGCGCCCGGTGAAGAAATCAACGGCCTCATCATAACAGGCTCCATTTTCCCACATAAGGAAATACATAAAGTAACATGGAAATCCCCTGATTGCAAAACAACAAACCAAATAGATCATATAATGGTACGAGGGGACATGAGGACATCAGTATTGGATACAAGAGTAATGAGAGGAGCAGATGTGTATACTGACCACTACTTAGTAAGGTCTAAGATCAGACTCAAACTGGCAAGAAATAAAGGTGACAAGAACAAATGCAAAAGAGAGAGATATGACCTAAACAAGCTAAAAAATATGGATGTAAGGAAAAAGTACAATATTGAAGTGAGAAACAGATTTCAAGTACTAGAAGAAGGTAACATCGAAGATCCAGTGTTGAAATATGAAGGTGCAGTAGAGATATACACTGAGGCAGCTAAACAGGTATTGGGGAGCAGTAAAAAGATCAGTAAACCATGGATAACCAACAATACATGGAAAATGGTTGATGAAAGAAAAGAAATTAAAAAAAGATTAGAAGGAACAAGATCGGAAAGATTAAAAGTGAGACTCAGTGAAGAATACAAGCAGAAAAATAAAGGGGTTAAGAAAAGTGCCAGAGAGGATAAAAGGAAGTGGTACAATATGATGGCTGAAGATGCAGAAAAAGCAGCAGAAAATGGCAGAAGCAAAGAGCTTTATAACATCACTAAAATACTAACAGGTGAAAGAAAGAGGCAACACACAGGAGTAAAAAGTAAAGAAGGAGAACTGAAAAGTGAAAGAAATGATATATTGAATAGATGGGTAGAACATTTTAGTGAAGTTTTAAATAGGCAAGATCCTCTTCATCCAATTTCAGAGGAAGATGTAGATATGGCAGAAATTATAATAGAGGAGATCGATCTAGGAGAATGGACAGTAGCTGAAGTTAAAAGAGCACTAAAGAAGACACAAAATGGGAAGTCAGCAGGAATAGACAGTGTAACACCAGAGCTTATAAAGGCAGACATCGACCTTACAGCAGAGAAAATGGCAGAAATATTTAACAGCCTATGGGAAGAAGAAAATTGGCCATCAGACTGGAGAAAGGGATTGATTTGTAAAATCTTTAAGAAGGGAGATATGACAGATTGTAACAACTGGAGGGGAGTGACTCTTTTACCTGTTTTCAGTAAAGTTTTCTGCAGAATGTTAATAGAAAGAATAAAGGAAGGAATAGACAAGAGATTGAGGAATGAGCAGGCAGGATTTAGACCAAAAAGAGGAACAACTGAACAGATTTTTATCCTTAGAAACATACTTGAGCAAACAAATGAATGGAGGGCAGCTTTAATAATACTTTTTATAGACTTCGAAAAAGCATTTGACTCTGTCCACCGAGAGTCTATGGTATATCATGAAGAGCTATGGAATACCAGACAAGATAATAAGAACCATAAAGGAGATATATAAAGGATTTAAGTGTTCTGTCATAGATCAGGGAGAAACATCAGAATGGTTTGAGATAAAATCAGGAGTGAAACAGGGATGCGTAATGTCAGGTTTTCTTTTCCTTCTAGTCATAGACTGGATCATGCGGAAAACAACTGCAGACAAAGCAAGAGGGATACGATGGAACTTTAATACTGTTCTAGAAGATCTTGACTTTGCTGATGACATCGCACCTCTTTCCTCAAAATTTAGCGACCTTGATGAAAAAACACAGAAATTAACAACTGAAGCTGAAAGAATTGGAATGAAACTTAACCCCAAAAAATGTAAAACTCTGAGATCCCAGCAAACAAAGAATAAAGAGTTGATAACGTTATACGATCAGAAAATAGAAGATGTAGACAAATTCACATACCTGGGAGCAGTCATGGACAAAGAGGGAGGAGGCAGTTGTGACATCAAAAACAGAATACAGAAAGCAAGAGGGACATTCCATCGCCTAAGAAATATATGGTATGCAAGAGGAATTGGCCGAAAAACAAAAATACACCTATATAAATCATTAGTAAGACCTGTATTATTGTATGGATGCGAAACATGGAAATTAACAAACATTGAAGAAAAGAAACTAAATACTGTAGAACACCAATGCCTAAGAAAGATCCTAAAAATAAGATGGCAAAGTAAAACATCGAACAAAACAGTAAATGAAATAGCTAACACCAGAAACATCAGTTGCGAAATCAGAAGGAGACGGTGGACATGGATATGACATACATTAAGACGTGAAAGAGACAACAGCTATGTAGCTCTACAATGGGCACCTGAAGGGAAAAGAATTAGAGGAAGGCCACAAACTACATGGAGAAGAACAACAGAGAAAGAAAGGAACCAACAAGGATGGACAAGTTGGAACGTAGCCAGAACAGCGGCAAAAGATAGAAAAGGGTGGAAAAACAGCGTGGAGGCCTTATGCGACTTCTGGCGCGGAGAGAATTAAGGTTAAGGTAAGGAAGGAGAAAAGGCGCCAGGGGGAAATAAAATATAGATTTTTTATTGGCATGAGATAAATTTGTGTCAATGAAATAAGTTACGCACATTGATTTTTTATTTTTTTATTTTAGACAATTATTTTGCAAATTCAGATGATAGACATTTGTAATAAAGCACATCAACAAGTATGAATGTTTCAATTTTATAACAATAATATGGATGTCAAGTTGGTTCAATATTCAACATTCAACATTCAATTTTATTTTTTTTATTTTTTTTTCTTGTTTCCATTTTCAACATTCAACATTCGATTTCAACATTCAACATTCGATTTAAATATTCAACATTCAACATTCAATTTTTTCTTTTTCTTGTATCCATTTTCAACATGCAACATTTGATTTCAACATTCAACATTCGATTTCAACATTCAACATTCGATTTCAATATTCAACATTCAACATTCAATTTTTTTTTTTTTTATTCTCTTTCTCGTTTCCATTTTAAACATTCAACATTCGATTTCAATATTCAACATTCAACATTCAATTTTTTTTTTTTTTTTTTTTAATTTTTTTTTTGTATCCATTTTCAACATTCAACATTCGATTTCAACATTCAACATTCGATTTCAACATTCAACATTCGATTTCAACATTCAACATTTGTTTTCAACATTCGGTATTCAACTTTCAACATTCGTTTTTAACATTCAACATTCGTTTTCAATATTCAACATTCGTTTTCAACATTCGATTTTTAACTTTCAACATTCGTTTTCAACATTCAACATTCGTTTTCAACATTCAACAGTTGTTTTCAACATTCGATTTTCAACTTTAATCATTCGTTTTCAACTTTCAACATTCGTTTTCAACATTCAACATTCGTTTTCAACATTCAACATTCGTTTTCAACATTCGATTTTCAACTTTAAAACATTCGTTTTCAACATTCAACATTCGTTTTCAACATTCAACATTCAACATTCGTTTTCAACATTTGATTTCCATATTCAACATTCGTTTTCAACATTCAACATTCGTTTTCAACATTCAACATTATAGTTTTCATCATTCAACATTCAACATTCGTTTTCAACATTTAACATTAGTTTTCAACATTCAACATTCAACATTCGTTTTCATCATTCAACATTCGTTTTCAATATTCGATTTTCAACTTTCAATATTCGCTTCGAACATTCAAAATTGCAATATTAAACATTCGTTTTCTTTTTTTTTTTTTTTATCTTTATTCAACATTCAACATTTGTTTTGAACTACGGTGATAAAATTCAACATTCGTTTTCAACATTCGATTTTCAACTTTCAACATTCAACATTCGTTTTCAACACTCGTTTTCAACATTCGATTTTCAACTTTCAACATTCGTTTTCAACTTTCAACATTCGTTTTCAACTTTCAACATTCTTTTTCAACATTGGTTAGTTTAAACATATTTATTTATAGTGGATTGAAAATTTTCTACCCGTAACGGGGATCGAACCAGGAACCTTTTGAGTTTGTAGTCTGATACTCTAACCTATGTGGCTATTGTATAATGGGTATGAATGGTCCGGTTCCGAGTTGAAATCAAATTTCAACATTATAGACCCAATGGGTCGGGTGTATTTTATTGTGTATGTAATATTTTTGTACTTTATTGAAATGTGATTACACATGTCACTATAATAAACATTTACTTACTTACTTACATTCGTTTTCAACATTCAACATTCGTTTTCAACATTCAACATTCAACATTCGATTTTCAATTTTCAACATTCGTTTTCAACTTTCAACATTCGTTTTCAACATTCAACATTCGTTTTCAACATTCAACATTCGTTTTCAACATTCGTTGTCAACATTTTTCTACCCGTAACGGGGATCGAACCAGGAACCTTTTGAGTTTGTAGTCCGATGCTCTAACCTATCTGGCTATTGTATAATGGGTATGAATGGTCCGGTTCCGAGTTGAAATCAACATTCAACATTCGTTTTCAACATTCAACATTCGTTTTCAACATTCAACATTAGTTTTCATCATTCAACATTCACATTCGCTTTCAACATTCAACATTAGTTTTCATCATTCAACATTCAACATTCGTTTTCATCATTCAACATTCGTTTTCATCATTCAACATTCGTTTTCATCATTCAACATTCGTTTTCAATATTCGATTTTCAACTTTCAATATTCGCTTTGAACATTCAAAATTGCAATATTAAACATTCGTTTTCTTTTTTTTTTATCTTTATTCTCTTTTTTTTTAATCTTTATTTTTTTTTTATCTTTATTCAATTCTTCAACATATATATACAACAGATATATTACATATTACACAAAAATATCACAAAGCAATGTTTTAAGTATAATCACATATATATAATCAGCACAATAATTAGAAATTAAATGTTATGACACCTTCGGTTTCTTGTACCAGAATATTATTTTTTAAAAAGTGTTTCTCAAAAACATTTCTCATACATTTTGCATCACATAAATATTCATACAGGTAAGTTATATAATGTTTTACAGTGAATTTAAATAGTCTAATAAGATCAACATTACTGTTTAAATTTTTAAGTAAATTCCTTCTTCTGAAGATACAATATCTCGCTACAGATAACATGAAATTGACAAAACTTACATTTTTTTAATCTTTATTCAACATTGGATTTTGGACTTTTATCATTTGTTTCAACATGCAAGCTCGATTTTAACATTCAACTTTTGTTTTGAACTACGGTGATAAAGTAATCAAAGACTTTCAAATTACATGTTTTATATCTTTGATAAAGAATTAATTGTTACATTTAGATATTATACAGATCACAAATTTAAATTGTACAATATAATATTACATAAAGATGGTACAAAAAAATAGATTGATTACAACATGACACTTACAAGGGAGGTAATTACTTTTAAAACTGACAAGAAAACTAGCCCGTTAAACTTAAAGTATAAATGCACAGGTAAGAGGTTTTTAGATCAATATTATTTTAATCGGAGATAATGTCGACGGATGCAAAAGTATTTTTCAATTAAACAATAAGGGTGCGTGATCTTTACTTTTAAGTTTGGAGAGGATCTAAGATGATAAGACATAACAGTGACTATCCTCTATTACAATTAAAGCATACCTATATTTTTGGCGAGGGTAGAACTAAAAGACCCCAGAAGAATTGGAAAAAAATGACGCAAAATTAATCTTGCATTTGGAAAGTTTCTTTCGGACCCTCTATAAATCTAAAGCGCAAGTTTTGTTTAATTTATTTTTTTATATTCTGGTCTCGGAGCAAAATATATAGATACAGTGTTATAGACTAAGTATTTACATATAGGATCATATAGGAACAATATCAAAAGACATATGTAGGATAAAGAAAAAAACGTGTAATCCACATGGTCAAGTGTATGGCTATGGTTAGTTTAAACATATTTATTTATATTGAATTGAAAATTTTCTACCCGTAACGGGGATCGAACCAGGAACCTTTTGGGTATGATGGGTATGGTTCCGAGTTGAAATCCCTCCCAGAGGCGGATTTAGGGGGGCAGGGGCCGCGCCCCCCTTTTTGGGAAAAAAAAATGGTTGCTTCTATAGGGAATCATTGAAGCGTGACTGGAGCGGGCCCCCTCTTAGGTCAGTCAGTGGGCCCCCACTTATGAAAATTTCTGGATCCGCCACTGCCTCCAGCTACTTTCAAGATGAAGAACAGGAATAAAAGCCCTGCTCGTTGATAATTTGTATTGTTTCCATGTATTGATTGCGATTTTGTCCCGTGTACATTTAGTCCGCATCTCTTTATTTTCTATTTAGGACCTGGACACCGCTAAATGCAAGTTTACAACTCAAATGATGTTAAAATCGGCGCAAATGAAATGCAGATCGGCGCAAATGCAAAACGACGTAAAGGTCATGTGCTTTTTCTTTTTAATTATTTGATGCCGGACTCAGAATAAAGTAGGCGAGAGAATTATATACATAGAGAATAATACATGGCAAAATCCGTATCATATGTCGTATCATCCCGAGACATCAATATCAGCCCAAGGGCCTTTAGGCCCGAGGGATGATATTGATCGAGGGTGATACGGCATGTGATACGGATTTTGCCATGTATTATACGCTTTATCATATATTTTAACAGAAGAGTATTATATTATATGAACTGTTTTCTGATCCATAGCACTGGGTTACCTTCAGTTCTACTTTTGTCTTGTTTCAAAGGCATTAAAAGAACTGCTCAATTACTTATCCGAAGCACCTGGGTTACCTTACAATTTGTGTGCTGTTGTTTTAAAAATATTTTGTTTATTATTGTATTAATTTGTGTGTTTTGTATTTTTCATAGTTGCATTTAGTGTGCCAAAAAATATGAAAACTTGACGTTCGTGACGTCACATACAATGTGAAAACTCGACGTTCGTGACGTCACATACCAAACAATGACGTCATTCAAAAAATTTACCTATTTTGAGGAAAAATTTTCTTAGGTAGCAATACACAGTTAGGAAAAAAACTTAAAATTGACACTCATAATTTTTAAACACCCTCTTTCCCCTCCTGTCTAACAAAGAAGGCTTTATATGTGTGTTATGCATGTATATACTTAAAGAAAGAGAATCTTCCATAGATTTGAGTTCTAATGGTCATAAGGGTGAAATATAATCCCTCTTGGGTGTAACCATGGCAACAATCTGCATTTCTTAGATACAAAATATAGCAAAAAAGGGGGGTGAACATGTCACAAAAGTCTCCAAAATTTGGTCTTAAGGAAAATTTCAATCAATTACAGTCATACCTTTCCTGAATCCATAGGTTTATATCTAACAAGTGGTCCCAAAAAAATCATATGCTTATCTGCTCGTTTTTCCATAAAATTGAATTGAAAAGATCGAGCGCAAAATCTTTGTTGATAAACACTACAATAATGTATGGACCTATGAACGGTACGGATAGGAAAATACGGACTGTCAATCATATAAATGGCCTATAAAACATGTTAAAAACAATCTTAATGTTCATATAAACCCACTAAGAAGGCTATATTATTCTTCAATTATCTAAAAATCAATTTTATTGTACAAAAACTTTCATATTTAAAAAATTCACAGGGGCCATAATGCGAAACTAAACTTCTAACTGTGTATTGCTACCTTAAGCAAAAAAAAAACTAAAACTGACTGTTATGTAAAAAAAAAAGAAAAAAAAAAGTAGGGGTGTGATAAAGGGTATGCGATAAAGGGTGCGCATCAAAGTTGCGCGATATGGATTAAACAGCAGGCTATTTATCACATATGCAAAACTACTGTATTTACTACTAAACATATGATAAATGTATTTATTTGCATCCCTATTTCACTTCAGATGACATATCAAACCACGGTGTTAGCATATTATTTACTATAACTGTGCACTGAACATCTCCATATAATGATTTCATTGCATTAAAACATTGGCCAGGAATTCCCATAAATTGAAGCTTGTAAATCCCGTCTTACTGTATTAAAATGCTTATGTTCTAATAATATAACATGCTAGTAAATAAAATTGTCAATTGAATTTAACCCTTTAAAAAAAAGTATTTAAACTTTGGATATTAAATGAAGAATATCATGGTAACCTTTATGTGTAAAATACAAATATGCACACAAAGAAAGAAAAATTAGTACTGAACGTAAATACATATGGTTTGCAAATCATAATTTTATAAAAACTTGTTTCTTCTAAGAAAAATCTATTCAATGGAAGGGCTTAAAACGTGTGTATGTATTTGCAAGTTTATAAGAGCAATACATCTAATCTATGTATTCATTCTGTCAATTAAAGTCATCAATAAGTTCAAGTGATTTAAAAAAAAAAAAGGTCGTATCGGATGTCTGTATAAAGCTATTTGAGTTAAGGAAACTCCGTCCTTTTTATCTCAGTGGTATGCATAAAAAGTCCTAAACCTAAGACTACTATAACACTATGGTAGTCTCAGCCTAAACTAACTAAAGTATTTCCTTAGAAAAATCTTAGATGTTAACCCCCCTAATACTAAGAAAGCGCCTAAGATTTCACTTAACTCTAAGGTACCCATTGAGTTACCTCAAATTTTCAGAAATAGTTTAAAATCAGTTGAAAGTTTGCGTTTTTAATATCGGTAATAAAATACTAACAATTCTTTTGTTTATTGTTAAATATTAACGATCATCGTGATTTTCATCAAATCACGTATAAAATAAAAAAAAAAAAAAAGATATCATAGGCATGATAGGGTGGTAACGTACTTTATTATACAAATAACGTTATATTTCCCAATCTCGTTGTTGTATATACTAGTACTGAAAAGTGCTATTTTTCTACACGCATGGAATTCATGCTACTATTTTCTTTTGTTTACTCTCTATGTGCATGTTTGCACAAATAACTTTGAATTCAATTGTAACCGTTAGTATAAAAAAAACAGTATAAAGGAAGGAAGAGATGAGTAACTTCGGGCATGCAAATGCAAAACCCTATTTTCTATGTATACTCTGGGACTATTATTATTTAGTATAATAGTCCGAAATATACTGATTTGTATCACTACTACAATATAATAGTTATTACGGTGCAATTGAATTTCCTGTCATTTATTTATCATCCAGACACGAACTTGTCTCAGAAAAAAAATACATCTCTGTACATTAACCTCAGTTATAGGTATAGAGATGTGATCTTTTTCTGTGACATGTGCTTTTGACCATCCACATGCAAGAACTTGCGGTCATCCGATGTTCAGTACTTCAGTACTTTGATTATTTTTTTATTTTGTTTTATAAATGATGAAAGAAATCAATATAAATGTTCCTCTCCATACTATCTTTTGATTTTCAGAAGCTTCTGTCCAAAAAATAGAAAACAACACGTTTAATAATTTAATGCGTCCGAAGCGCTTTTCTGGATTTACCTTCATCAGGATCGCTCAAAGCCAAACATTTGAAGTTGGCTTAAGATGTATAAGTACCGAAAATCGTTGAAGAGCTATATGTCAAAATTACCTAAAATAAATAGCCAAATTCATCTAAAGCCAACTTTGCCTGAGGGAGTTGAAACCTTAGTTTCATAATAATTTTAAAATTTATAAACGGACATTTTGATAAAGTTTGTTAAATCATGTCAGTACCGAAGCACTGACTACCGAGCTGATGATACCCTCGGGGACTGATAGTCCACCAGCAGAGGTATCGACCCAGTGATGTAAAAAATAGAAAACAACACGTTTAATAATGTAATGCGTCCGAAGCGCTTTTCTGGATTTACCTTCATCAGGAACGCTCAAAGCCAAACATTTGAAATCCGAAGATGTATAAGTACCGAAAATCGTTGAAGAGCTATATGTCAAAATTACCTAAATTAAATAGCCAAATTCATCTAAAGCCAACTTTGCCTGAGGGAGTTGAAACCTTAGTTTCATAATAATTTCAAAATTTATAAACGGACAATTTTAATAAAGTTTGTTAAATCATGTCAGTACCGAAGCACTGACTACCGAGCTGATGATACCCTCGGGGACTGATAGTCCACCAGCAGAGGTATCGACCCAGTGATGTAAAAAATAGAAAACAACACGTTTAATAATTTAATGCGTCCGAAGCGCTTTTCTGGATTTACCTTCATCAGGAACGCTCAAAGCCAAACATTTGAAATCCGAAGATGTATAAGTACCGAAAATCGTTGAAGAGCTATATGTCAAAATTACCTAAAATAAATAGCCAAATTCATCTAAAGTCAACTTTGCCTGAGGGAGTTCAGTTTAGTAAAAATCCATGATAGTTTAAGGATCTTAAAAATGTTTAAAAACTTTAACTGCAGACTTTATGTAATGTTATTAAACTGGAAGTCCCTTTATAAGTAAATTACGGGGGAAATGGGATTATTTTTTTTTTTACAAAATTTACTTCTGGATACTATCTTATGATTAGAAACATGCTTCTGTCCAAGTTTGGTACAAATCCAGGATAGTTTAAGAAAGTTATAAAATTTTTAAAAACTTTCAATGACTAATGTTTCTGGCAGAAAAACTAAGTCTATTTATAAGTAAAATACAGAAAAAATGGAATTTTATTTTTGCAAAATTTACTTCTGGATACTATCTTATGATCATAAACAAGCTTCAGTCCAGGTTTGGTACAAATCCAGAATAGTTTAAGAAAGTTATTAAAATTTTAAAAACTTTAACCACAGAGTGAATGCAATGTTTCCTGTTAGGAAAACTAAGTCCATTTATAAGTAAAATACGGAAAAATGGAATTTTATTTTCACAAAATTTACTTTTGGATATTATCTTATGAACATAAACAAGCTTCTGTCCAAGTTTGGCAGAAATCCAGAATAGTTCAAGAAAGTTATTAAAATTTCAAAAACTTTAACCACAGAGTGAATCTTTGTGAACGCCGCCGACGACACCGACGACGACGACGCCGATGGAATGTAGGATCACTATGTCTCACTTTTTCAACTAAAGTCGAAGGCTCGACAATGAGTATTGAATTTTTATAGAAAAAAACATTGTTAATTTATTTTTGAATTACTCAGATAACCTCCACATTGCACCATACAAAGGCGGGAAAATTGTTAAAGCAAATTATCGATATCTCATAAGCTTGTTCTTCAGAAAATAACATTCACGAATAATGTAGTTTCTGCAAACAATAAGGTTAACAAAAGAAGCAATTGTTTAAGTGATTCGGACTTTTTATAAAATTTTATATGGCAAAGAACTATACAAGCAGTCACGATTTTCAAATTCTTCGAAAAAGGTGGAGTTTCAAATCGAAAACGAGGTTGGTGACCCATTTTTGTGGAGCTTATTTTGAAGCATTTACAT